>NC_041405.2:154175253-154335253 GCF_900747795.2 Erpetoichthys calabaricus | reverse complement strand
AAGCTGAGTAGAAAATACATATATATATTTAAAAAAAACTTTCTAGTACATATACAACTGTAACGGTTGTTACCCCAAACATTAATCCACGATACATTAAAAGAAGAAGAAATCAAGCCCTGGTTACCTTCAGAGGGTCTTGAGACTTCCTCGCAGATGGAGAGCTGTCCATTTTCTGGTGCTGAAATCTGACGTCTGCCTACGCAGGCCCAACTTCGGGTAGAAGAAGAGCGGAGTGTCGGTTTATTTTAACATCAGCAAACATCCTTTGCTTCCGTTTCAAAAGAGTAAAAAGAAAAATAGAAAAGAAAAAAATCAAATGATACAAACTCGTCAATCGTAAGGTGTTGACCTTCGCTTAACAGGCTACTTAACACGCTCGTCACTTTATAATCTTTTACTTAAGGAATATTCTAACGACCGCGGAAGTTAAGCTTCCGTTTCTATTACACTTGAAAATGAACACATGAAGGGGCACACAAATCAACGAAACTGCCAACTAAATGTATGCGTATGTTTCCAATACTCCATTAAATTGCTGAACCTTTTCATACAGTCACATCTTCAGCACATATTATTATTATTATTACACAGTGGTACGGGCAATGCGGAACAAAAAATAAACTTGTCATATAAAATAGGACTGCCTCCTAAAAGCTCGTTGTCTGCCTGCTGCCGTCGCTGTCTACCAGCCCTCGAACGCACCGACCGCGCTCTACAGGTGATTAGTTACTTCTCCTTCTCTTTCTCTCTTTCTCTTTTTCTCAGTGCCTACACGCCGCCGCGCGGTAAACTCGCTTCCCGGCATCCTTTAGCTAAACATCCCCGCTGCATTATCAGTAACCCTTAACCCCCTCACCTCGTATTTATCCAAGTCCAGCCCCCTACTTTTCTGAGGACTCGGACCTTCTTGCCAAGGTTCCGCTTCTGCCTCGGGGGGCTTATGTCTATTTTTTTATACTCCACCACGAACGAGAAAGGGTGGGAGCTCGAAGAGGAGGGCTGTAAACGGACCAATTGTTGCTTCTTCATATTACGTCCTTGATTACCTCATTGTTTTTCCTACCTCGCTTGAAGAGGGCGCATGCAAATGAAGGTGGCGGGGCACGATCAGGTCTTCTGCCGCAGCTGAGTATTACATCTGGATCGGGAAAAAGTTAAAGTGAAATAAAAAAAAAATAATACGCCTCGTTGTGTATGAGATTGAACCGCATGCAAAAAACACTGGCAACAGTAAAGCTGTTACTATCAAAATTATTTGTTTATGGTATCATCATTAAAGGGAGGATTGTCATTGGATACCTGCTAGAACAAATGGGACTTTATTAAAAAGGTGTGAAGATTAGATAGATAGATAGATAGATAGATAGATAGATAGATAGATAGATAGATAGATAGATAGATAGATAGATGCAAAAGGCACTATATAATTGATAAATAGATAGATAGATAACTGTGAAAGGCACTATATAATAGATAGATAGATAGATAGATAGATAGATAGATAGATAGATAGATAGATAGATAGATAGATAGATAGATAGAAATTTTAATATAGTAGGTAGAATAGATTTTATTTTTAGTATAGTAGGCAGGATAGATTTTATTTTTAGTATAGTAGGCAGGATAGATATTAATTTTAGCATAGCAGGCAATAGATAAATAGATAGATAGATAACTGTGAAAGGCACTATATAATAGATAGATAGATAGATAGATAGATAGATAGATAGATAGATAGATAGATAGATAGATAGATAGATAGATGAAAGGCACTATATAATAGATAGATAGATAGATAGATAGATAGATAGATAGATATGAAAGGCACTATATGATAGATAGATAGATAGATAGATAGATAGATAGATAGATAGATAGATAGATAGATAGATAGATAGATAGATGGATAGAAATTTTAATATAGTAGGTAGAATAGATTTTATTTTTAGTATAGTAGGCAGGATAGATTTTATTTTTAGTATAGTAGGCAGGATAGATATTAATTTTAGCATAGCAGGCAATAGATAAATAGATAGATAGATAACTGTGAAAGGCACTATATAATAGATAGATAGATAGATAGATAGATGAAAGGCACTATATAATAGATAGATAGATAGATATATATGAAAGGCACTATATGATAGATAGATAGATAGATAGATAGATAGATAGATAGATAGATAGATAGATAGATAGATAGATAGATAGAAATTTTAATATAGTAGGTAGAATAGATTTTATTTTTAGTATAGTAGGCAGGATAGATTTTATTTTTAGTATAGTAGGCAGGATAGATATTAATTTTAGCGTAGCTGGAAATAGATAAATAGGTAGATAACTGTGAAAGGCACTATATAATAGATAGATAGATAGATAGATAGATAGATAGATAGATAGATAGATAGATAGAGGTCACTAAATAGCAGATACAGAGATAGAAAAGTAAATATGAATGGCAGTTTATAATAGATAGATTAACATGAAAGGCACTATATAATAGAAATAGTGATAGATTGACATTAATTTAACTGCAGTTATTGACAGACAAAGATATGAAAGGCATTATATAACTGAGAAATGGATTTAAAGTTATAATCAAAACTATATAATAGAGAGACAGACAATTCTTTTATCAACAATTTAGAAGAATTGCTAGTGTATTAAAATGTTATAAAATTCTAAATGGCTTGAAATGTTTCCTGGTTGGGTAGAGGTTTCTGAATTTTAAAATGGAGGGATACCCCTAAAAAGAATTAACGACTAAGAGTACTACAATTCAATTTTAGACAAATGCACTTCATTTGAAGATGTTTATTTTTTTCACTCCTTAAGTCACATTATATAAATGAACACCAAAGTTCAAATCACTGCATGCAGTGCCACAACACACACAGTGCTGCCTGCCGGCTCTCTGTATGGCACACATGTTCCAGTTGTCTTTGCCATTTGTCACTGGAGAGATGGCACAATGTAAGAACACACGCTTCTCACATTTTGTGGCTGGCAACAGAAAACATTGTCTATGACTTTGTAAAATATGGAACTGAGATGCGGTGAGAGGTAAGGTCGAATGCCATTAAGTGGATGGCCTTTGTGGATCGGGCGATTGTCATCACTATCAGAAAAGAATGCAACCTCCATGGACAGAAATGAAGGCTCAGTAGCATGAAGTAGTGATCAGAAGTGACCTTGACTTCTAAACAATGCCAGACGTGGAGTTCAGTGCAGTTTGATCGGCAAAGCCTGAGGGCCTCATCCGAGTCGGTCTCTCTGGTAACCGAGCACTCAGAGATGTGGAAGTTCTAAGCTTGGCATGACAATATCCACAATCCAATGGCCAAGCATGTTCCTTTGGGTCATTCCACATTTTGTTATCACACATTCTTTGTCATTTCCACCTATGAACATACATGTAAGTGTGTACCAGCAGTGCTATCCCAGGTTTTGATTGTCTTAGTGCCCCTCTTGGTACATCACCTTTATGTTCATTTGTGATTGCTTCCCAGTATAATCTTGGAAGGAATTAATTTTTCAAAACCGAACAAAATGGCAAATGAATACTTGTGCATATAAATCATAAGGTAGTGAGTTCCTATTTCCTAAAAGGTAGCACAGCAGCACCACTGTCCTATAGCTTCACTAACCTTAGTCCACTTCCTCAACAGGACACGGATCAGATGGAGGTCTCATATTCTCCGATGTCACTTTCCACAGAGTACTCCAGTTTAATTGAGGACTCTGAGAGGGTCCAGGTTAGGTGTGCATGTCAATGTACCTTCCATTGGACTTCCACCCTTAATGCTGCTTCATTAGGTATCCAGAAAAATCAGGTCCTGGAATTGATATATAGTGGATTCAGATCACCTTCACTTGTTACACATTTTGTTATGTTGCAGCCTTGTGTTACAGTCATTTGAATTGTTTTATCGTTGTCAAGCAAATCTCTCTATTATAAAAAATAAATCTTGGGACGAGATGAGACTTTTTTTCCTGCGATGAGACCTGATCTTTTGAAGAGAGACAGAGAGACACTTTCATGTCAAGTCACATCATACTTACAACTTTTGGAAGCAAGTCCCGTGAGACGGCAGAGGGGGCAAAAGTACACAAGTTCTTTACTCAAGTAAAAGTACAGATTCTTGCTTTAGAAAAAAGTACAAGTGCTCATTCAACTTTTTTACTTAAATAAAAGTAAAAAAGCACCAGGCTCTGAAATACACTTGAAATACAAAAGTAAAAAGTAGCATCTTCAGTAACGATTGTACAAGCAGTTTCTGTTCAATGCTGACTGAAAACTCACAGTACATTAATACAGCTTGAAAAATATCAAATCACTGTAACTTCAAATTGGGCGGCATTGTATCATCGTTTAAGAGGGGTTTCGGAGGAGTGACCGTGTCTCCTTGGGGTGCGTTCAGCTCCCCTCCTCGCAACGGCGCATAATGCTGGTGGGGGGTGTTGGCGAGTGAAGCGAGCAGTGGGCAAAGCCCCCTAGTTTATCAAAAACCAGTAAACCCCCGATTCTCTAAAGAATCGCAAATCCAAGAATGGCAATTACTTTCCGTTCCCTCCAATCTTTGTAGGGATGTAAGATCATGGAGGGTGGGAGTGTCCTGGGAAAGTTTTCATTTAATGAAATAAATATATTTGTAGTAAAGCTGTTTCTTTTTGGAGCCGTGACTCGTTTGGTTCTGGTGTTTCAGAAGCGTGTTGTAGGCGCCTTTGTTCATTGTTTTTATCCATGCGGTCTCGTTTTTGTTTTTCTATGGGTGTGTTGTTAGCTAGAAGTTGTTTGCTGTTAGGAATCATAATTGAACCCCTGACCGCAGGCACTGTGGAGTAGCTGACTGCTGGCACTGTCAGTAGTCACCACTACCTCAAGTTTAAATACATACACATATATAGATAGACGCCGCATTCACTGTGTTTCCCAGTAGACACGATACGTCAGCCTTATTGCGAGTGGCAAAAGTGCCATTTAAACTAATACAGGTAGACGTGGAAACTGGGTTTTCTGATGAAAAAACAATAACGTTTAAAACAGTATCGTTTACATACAACAGATTTTGGCGAATCGTTTAAATGCAATTATTTATATCCATTTATACACTAATAATGGCAATTATTAAATAAAAATAATTATAATTATTATTATTATTAACCATTCCTCCCATATAAGTAACACTTCGGGGACTGCCTTCTTTTATCTTCGAAACATTTCTAGACTTTGTCTTGTTCTTACGCAACACAGTACCGAGTCACCTCACGTATAGATTACCGTAACGGTATTCTATCTGGCATCCCATAAAAACTTATCAATCGCTTAGAACTTCTTCAAAATTCTGCTGCCAGGATAATATCCTGCTGTTGTAAATCCACTGAACATATTACACCTATTCTCTCTCAACTTCACTGGCTCCCTGTTAACTACCGATTACAATACTAAATACCGCTCTTAACATTTAAAGCTCTCCACAACCTCACTGATCTCCTCCAGACTTACACTCCTCTCGCTCACTCAGATCTTGTACTTTGAGAGTATTCAGTCTGGCAATATGGTGCAGCCTTAGTTTGTGGACGACAGACACAACTAAAGACATGAGCGTAAAATGATGGTTGTCAATTTCAAACTGTGTTTCCTCAATGTGCTCTTTGAGAAAAAAACATCATCAAGTTTGAGAAATGTTAACAGCTAGCAACAATCTACATAGTGACTAAATACGTTTAGCCAAAACATTGTTTGGCGGCTCACTTGAGCACATAAATGCATAGCTTTGCTAGCTTAGCCTGGCTTAGCTAAAGTAAAGATTATAAAACGGGATTTTCTAACGGCCAAATATAACCAAAACAATTGTTCAGCCTTACCTATGAAATGTAATCCCCCGGGATCTGGTTTGGAGCGTACAGCGGTTTATACAATCCCAAGCAGCACATTATTCATTACTTCACTCCACAGCAGTGCCACTCACAATATGGCGGCAATGTTGACGTACGATTCTGCTAGTCATGAGGCGTCTAGTTATTCTATGTCAATGTTTAAATATGTCACCATGGCAACTTGTTGGTGTACACGCTTTACGTCAAGTTTAGTTTACAGGTTGTGTTGTGTTGTTTGGGCGCCACTTACTGACTTTGGGAAGCCGCTGGGTTTAACTGTTGGGCGCTGTGCGAGTGCGCGTGCGCTTTTGGCACAGGTTGCGTCTGGCATTCGTGCATATATACAACCTTCGTAAGCATTACTAAACGAAGGTTTTATATGCGGTGGTGTGCGTGTTCGGGCGGCGATTGTATTGTGACCTGAAGTTTAGTTTACAGGTTGTGTTGTGTTGTTTGGGGGCTACCTACTGAGTCTGGGAAGCCGCTGGGTTTGACTCTGGGACGATGAGTCGCAGTGCGCGTACGCTTTGATGCGTCCTGCGTCCGTCGTCCTGCATCCGTGCATATATACAACCTTCGTAAACATTACTAAACGAAGGTTTTATATGCGGTGGTGTGCGCGTTCGGGCGGCGATTGTATTGTGACCTGAAGTTTAGTTTACAGGTTGTGTTGTGTTGTTTGGGGGCTACCTACTGAGTCTGGGAAGCTGCTGGGTTTGACTCTGGGGCGCTGAGTCGCAGTGCGCGTACGCTTTGATGCGTCCTGCGTCCATCATCCTGCATCCGTGCATATATACAACCTTTGTTTAGTAATATAGATAAATAAAACAAAGAAGTATTGAATTGAGACAAGAATTGAGACCCTTAACTCTATACATTGTTGAAGCCCCTCTGGCAGTGATAACAGCTGGTTGGGGGGGGGCGGGGTCTTCTTGGGTTTCGACCCCACCTGGATTTGGGGATTTGTCAGCCATTCTTCTCCTCTCAAGCAGAGGTGTCCTGAAAATGAGGTGGAGCTGTGTGGAAAAAAGTGCTGAGTGACCAAAATGTCTGCAAGTCCCCTGAAATGAAAATGTGTGATGTGCACTTCAGTCTCACCTGAATTGTTTGATTTGTACAAGGGACGTTCAAAAAGTTTCCACACTTTTATATTTTCGTTGGAAACGGTGATGGCACAGTGGTTAGCGCTGCTGCCTCGCAGTTAGGAGACCCAGGTTCACTTCCTGGGTCCTCCCTGTGCAAAGTTTGCATGTTCTCCCGTGTCTGCGTGGGTTTCCTCCCACAGTTCAAAGACATGCAGGTTAGGTGCATTGGCGATCCTGAACTGTCCCGTGTGTGGGTGTGTGTGCCCTGCAATGGGCTGGCACCCTGTCTGGGGTTTGTTCCTGCCTTTGTGCCCTGTGCTGACTGGGATTGGCTCCAGTAGACCCTCGTGACCTTGTATAGCAGGTAGGAGAATGACTGACAGTGAAAGCCTGAGGGAAGGCTAATAATTGGGCATTAAAAACTTGGTATGACGCTGGGAAAATTGCGTCGCAAACGAAGGCAACTATGCAAAAACGAGATGCAATTTGTTTTTGAGAAATTCTTAATAAATAGAGTTAAAAGAAAAGTGCAGAAATGTTTTGAATGTCCCTCGTAATTTTAAACTGTGGAGCTGAGGGGGAAATTAAGGAAAAAAGGGTAATTTTCTCAAACGGATGGAATCGTCTCGTCCTGTTGGTCAAATTTCTTTAATATTCTTATGAGCATTTGCTCTAGTGGGGCATTAGTGGGTTCGATGAACTAATCGATGTCGTAACTCTTCATGCTGCACCCCATCATCCATTGAAAACACTCTTTTAAAAAGCATTCTAGTGCAGCGTTTATCAACCTTTAAGTATTTGCGACCCGAGTTTTCATAACAGTTTTAATCGCGCCCCCTAATGTTTTTTTGAAACCCTAATAAAATTTATTCCTATATTTTTTGCTGCCGATACACCGCTACAAGTTTAAAATTTCCCTATGAATAGTGAAATTACGCCACATATGGCAACATTCACGCCCCCTTTTTTGTTACTTCGTACCCCGGCTCCACAGTTTGAGAACCGCTGTTCTAATGCAAGAGAAACCTTCTCTCAAATTGTCGGTTCATCAGCGGCCATACTGCGTACTGCACTCATCACACGTCACTACGAGATCACTCAGCTGTTCTCTCTTGTCCAATGCAGACTGTCTCAGTCCTGTTCACCATTCTCTCCATAGTCGAGTCCTCTCAGTGGAGACACCTACAAGTTCTTTTAATCTCAAGAACCGGAGTTGCTGCAATGGAGACCACTAAGAAGTTGTCCGCTTTGGGGTTCATTTGAATTAAGGCACCATTGTTGAATAAAAGTTGAGGACTGTTCCCGCAAGTGCAAAAAAAAAAAAAAGTTCTTTCTGCTCGGCTATCTCCCGACTTGTCTTTTGTACAACTCAGCAGCCCTGACATGACAAGGTGCACATGGAGACAGAGCACACACCCAGAAGATTTCTTCATTAAAATAAAAAAGAAAAGTGATCTTACCTACTACACCTGTTATGACTAGGAGTCCCAAAGCATGTCAGTTCCAAACACACTTCCAAAGATGTCCACTAGAGGGGGAAAACACATTTTAAAACCCAAGCAAGATTCAAAAAGGGCCACATAGGATCTTAATGAAATAGATTTATTTCCTCACAATGAACAACAATGAAGCTCTGCAGAGCACAAAGGCAATTCCCAAAACAATAAGGCAATCCAATGCAACCACAAATCCCAGAACATCTCAGAAAAGGAGCAGAAGGTAACAATGCACAGAATTCACTCAAGCTCCATATGCACAAAGCATACAATTATTCGACTTAAAATTATATATCGAGCGCATCCCTCTCATTTATAATTGTCCAAAATGTTTCCAGGTAAAGATCCCACCTGCGAACGTTGCAATCGAGCTCCAGCCTAACTGGGCCACATGTTCTGGGAGCCGTGCACCAAATTAACATCATTCTGGATCAAAATTTTTAAATGCCTATCACACAGCCTTGGGGTCAGAATCCCTCCTAATCCATTAACAGCTATGTGTGGTGGGCTCACAGAGGGGCTTAAAGTGGAGAAGGACAAACAAGCTGGAATGGCCTTTACTACACTATTGGCATGTAGACTTATCTCATGCAACTGGAAGAATCCTAACTCACTGCTTTTAAGTCAGTGGGTAAAACTTTTAACAAAACCTGGTAGGACATAATTAATGATATTGTAGAACTAGGGGGCTTTGCCCCCTGCTCACTTCGCTTGCCAACCCCGCTTACTGCAGTACACACCAGCCACTTCGTGTCTCTGCTGTTCGTGTATGTTGATTTCACTTTCACCAAACAACAGATCTTTTAATTCTCGTGGATACGCCTCTTCATTGGGAAGAAACACTACTTTTCCCTGATGGCAACACAAATTAGATGATCTACAAGTCTCTGAGTACTTAAAGTTTAAATCCGAACAATATATTTGATCTCTTTTCGCTGTTCTGTTATTTTACAGAGTAATAATTTCCGTTTGTTTGCGCTAACGCGATCTTTACTATGCATTTTCTTGAGACTTTCGAATTTTCTGTACTTTCACTATCTCTAACCTGCTCTTCATGCGTATCGTGCCAACATTTTTGACTTCTTTACGACGTTCTATTTTGCCATCTACTCTTTGTCTTTTATTTCCGGCCCCAGGTGTGGTTAAATCTCTTGGCTCGTGGGACTTGAAAGTGTCTCTCTGAAAAAGTCACGTCTCGTCTCAGGATTTTTTATATAATAGATAAGCATGGGCGGGCACGGTGGCGCAGTGGGTAGCGCTGCTGCCTCGCAGTTGGGAGATCTGGGGACCTGGGTTCAATTCCCGGGTCCTCCCTGCGTGGAGTTTGCATGTTCTCCCCGTGTCTGCGTGGGTTTCCTCCGGGCGCTCCGGTTTCCTCCCACAGTCCAAAGACATGCTGGTTAGGTGGACTGGCGATTCTAAATTGGCCCTAGTGTGTGCTTGGTGTGTGGGTGTGTTTGTGTGTGTCCTGCGGTGGGTTGGCACCCTGCCCAGGATTGTTTCCTGCCTTGTGCCCTGTGTTGGCTGGGATTGGCTCCAGCAGACCCCCGTGACCCTGTGTTCGGATTCAGCGGGTTGGAAAATGGATGGTCCTCAGGTCTCCCAACTGCAAGGCAGCAGCGCTACCCACTGCGCCACCGTGCCGCCCCCCCTCTTTTGTATTCTATTTATTTTTATCCATTTATTTATTTACATATTTTTAACTATTATTAAAGTTTTACTCTGCTGGCATATCGCTCTTTCTCATGGGTGGGGGTTGATTTGTTTCAAACCTAGTTTTGTTAAACTTGACTTGCTTGTATGGAATGTTACTTGATTTTAATAAAATCAATAAATTGCTTAACAAAAAAAGCAGCAAAATGAAGTCAAACACAGACCATGAAATTACAATAAATGTAGAAGATCACCGTAACACAACATTCGCTAGCGTTTTCGAAAATGAACCACCACCAATTGTGGAAGACCCTCCAGATTAACCCTTAACTACATCAATCTCAGTTATTGTTGTCCAACGTCCATTCACTTGAACCTACCGGCAGCCTCCACCATCTCTCCTTAGCTTGATTCACTACAAGTATCGTGTCGCAGTGGTTTCCCTCCCGTGTGCCCCCTGGCCGGTTTTATGAGTGGATGCACAGTTGCATGTTCCATATGGTGCGTATTTGGTAACACCGTGTGGGTATTTACGTATGTGTGATAATGATGACACGTTCTTCTTGAAATTACTTTCTCTGCAAAGAACATTCAACAACTGAGGTGAAATGTGATCTGTGTGCAAATCCTGCAGTGGTGAAAGTGTGACGGGTGACGAAAGAGCACTGGAGAAGTGGATCAGGTTTATTTCCAGATAGTCCTAGGCTGTGTAATACAATTCAGTAATTTAATTACATTAAAAACATGTACAATTTAAAATTATTGCAGTAATTTATATTACAACCTTACAGCGTGCATATACAGTAATGTGAAAAAGTTTGGGAACCCCTCTTAATTCTTTAGATTTTTGTTTCTCATTGGCTGAGCTTTCAAAGTAGCAACTTCCTTTTAATATCTGACATGCCTTATAGAAACAGTAGGATTTCAGCAGTGACATCAAGTTTATTGGATAAACAGAAAATATACAATATGCATCATAACAAAATTAGACAGGTGCATAAATGTGGGCACCCTAACAGAGATATGACATCAATTCTTAGCTGAGCCTCCTTTTGCTAATCTAACAGCCTCTAGACGCTGTCCTCCTATAGCCTCTGATGAGTGTCTGATTCTGGATGGAGGTATTGTTCACCATTCTTCATACAAAATCTCTCCAGTTCAGTTCAATTTGATGGACAGCCTGCTTCAAATAATCCCATAGATTTTCGATGATATTCAAGTCAGGGGACTGTGACGGCCATTCCAGAACATTGTACTTCTCCCTCTGCATGAATGCCTTTGTAGATTTCCAACTGTGTTTTGGGTCATTGTCTTGTTGGAATATCCAACCCCTGCATAACGTCAACTTTGTGACTGATGCTTGAACATTATCCTGAAGAATTTGTTGATATTGGGTTGAATTCATCTGACCCTCGACTTTAACAAGGGCCCCAGTCCCTGAACTGGGCACACAGCCCCACAGCATGATGGAACCTCCACCAAATTTGACAGTAGGTAGCAGGTGTTTTTCTTGGAATGCGGTGTTCTTCTTCCGCCATGCAAAGCGCTTTTTGTTCTGACCAAATAACTCCATTTTTGTCTCATCAGTCCAAAGCACTTTGTTCCAAAATGAATCTGGCTTGTCTAAATGAGCATTGGCATACAACAAGCGACTCTGTTTGTGGCGTGAGTGCAGAAAGGGCTTCTTTCTCATCACCCTGCCATACAGATGTTCTTTGTGCAAATTGTGCTGAATTGTAGAACGATGTACAGATACACCATCTGCAGCCAGATGTTCTTGCAGGTCTTTGGAGGTGATCTGTGGGTTGTTTGTCACCATTCTCACAATCCTGCTCATATGCCGCTCCTGTGTTTTTCTTGGCCTGCCAGACCTGCTGGTTTAACAGCAACTGTGCCTGTGGCCTTCCATTTCCTGATTCCATTCGTTACAGTTGAAACTGACAGTTTAAACCTCTGAGATGGCTTTTTGTAGCCTTCCCCTAAACCAGGAGACTCAACAATCTTTGTTTCCAGATCTTTGGAGAGTTGCTTTGAGGATCCCATGCTGTCACTCTTCAGAGGAGAGTCAAAGGGAAGGAAGCACAACTTGCAATTGACCACCTTAAATCCCTTTATATCTCCTGATTGGACACACATGTCTATGAAGTTCAAGGTTTAACGAGCTCATCCAACCAATGTGGTGTTGTAAGTAATCAGCATTGAGCAGTGACAGGCATTCAAATCAGCACAATGACAAGGGGACCCACATTTGTGCACAGCCAGTTTTCACATTTGATTTAATTTCATGCAACTAAATACTGAGTCACTAAAAATCTTAATTTGGAAAACACTGCAGTACTCAGATGTTCCTAGGAAATGAAAGACATACCACTGTTATCTTTTATGTTGTAAGGAGAGTCAATTATTATACAGGCTGAGAGGGGATCCCAAACTTTTTCATATGACTGTAAATAGCCATTTTAACACTGGTGCATAAAGTAAACTGCATATGAGATGAGAAATGGTGTGAGTAGTTAAGGGTTAATAGGGCGGAGAACAGTTCCTGGCAGTGATTGACAGCTGGCCTCGCCTCTTTGGGGCAACACCCACAAAGCACATGGAACATGGCGCAGGCATAGAAAACAAACTATGACAATAGGCCAAAGTAACAGTAGGACAGGGGTGGCAAACTCCAGGCCTGGAGGGCCGCAGTGGCTGCAGGTTTTCATTCTGACCCTTTTCCTAATCAGTGACCATTTTTCACTGCTAATTAACTTCTTTTTCACTTCATTTTAATAGCCCTGTTTTTAAGGATTCAGTACTCTCAATTAATTATTTTCTTCATTAAATGACAACCAAACAGAATTCAAATGTGAAACAAGTCAACAGATGACCAGCTAAATGGGGGCTTCAAACTCCAACTAATTTAACTCCAACCAGTTTCTTCATGAGAAGCCAATTCTTGCTGTTAGTTAAACTTGTTATTTAATTCCATGGCTTGTTGCTGCTCTCATTCTGCCACAGCAGACATTCCCATAACTGTTGATTTTCTGTTTTTTCTAAAAATACCGTCAAAATTTTTTGGTGACCTGAGAGATCAACCTTAGTGAGACCTTCGCCTTTCTTTATTTTCAGATATTGTGTGATGGGCACAGGTGAGCTGGCCATATGGCAGCCTGAATCAAGTTAATTAGTCACTAAATCACTAAATGTGAATTTCCCCTTTGGATTAATAAAGTATCTATCTATCTATCTATCTATCTATCTATCTATCTATCTATCTATCTATCTATCTATCTATCTATCTATCTATCTATCTATCTATCTATCTATCTATCTATCTATCTATCTATCTATCTATCTATCTATCTATCTATCTATCTATCTATCTATCTATCTATCTATCTATCTATCTATTAAAATGAAGGCAAAAGAAGTTAATTAGCTTCAAAAACTAATGAAGAAGAAGGTTTGAATGAAAACCTGCAGCCAATGTGGCCCTCCAGGACTGGAGTTTGCCACCCTTGCAGTAGGATATCGCAGCAACTCAAAACTGAATACAGAAGAGATAAATGAAGAGCTTTGAACCTCCGCTAGAAGAGGAGACCTGGCTGAGATATAAAAACACCAAGTGACAAGTTCAGATGCGTACGGGACACTCTTAAAATCTCTCTCTATTTTACTATATATATACATTTATACATGCCCCCTACACACCCAGACCAATATATTATATAAAAGTAGAGACATAAGTTAAAAACATAAAGCAAGGATTTTAATGGGTTATGACAGCATTTCTCAACCTTAAAGTATTTGCGACTCGAGTTTTCATAACAGTTTTAATCGCACCCCCTAATTTAATCGCACCCCCCAAAAACGTCGAGAACCGGTTGAAAACAAGAGATCGTGATTTTGGCAAATCTAAAGCTTTTGACGATAGGTTATGGCAGCGTTTCTCAACCTTTAAGTATTTGTGACCCGAGTTTTCATAAGTTTTAATCGCGACCCCCTAACTTTTTTTTTTAAAGGAGCCCACTAATACCAATTATAAAGTTATTGGTTTATAAAATAAAAATAAAGTTATTGTCTGTTTTTCACCTGCATTATTATTATTATCAATCTTTAATTTAATATTATTTATTGTATCAGTATACTGCTGCTGGATAATGTGAATTTCCCATTGGGATTAATAAAGTATCTATCTATCTATCTATCTATCTATCTATCTATCTATCTATCTATCTATCTATCTATCTATCTATCTATCTATCTATCTATCTATCTATCTATCTATCTATCTATCTATCAATTTGTTCTTTTCTAATTAGATGCATATTTTATTATACCTACTTAACTTTTATCGACATTTATCTAACTCTATATTTATTTTTCTAGTATCAGAATGTAGTTTAAGCTAATTTGTTTTGGTTTCAATAGAGGTATTTTTCATATTTTCGATTCTTGTTTTCTTTTTTTCATATATTTGCGCCCCCCTTTTTGTTATTTTGCGCCTCCCTAGGGGGGCCTGCCCCACAGGTTAAGAACCACTGGGTTATGAGGAAAACAAAAGTAAAATCATTTGAAAATTATTTAAATCAAGCTAAAAAAAAGTCCCGTAAAAGTGAAATTATTTGAAAATACTTATTTAATACAGACAACAGAGAAATATTATTATTATTTAATACAGGCAATTAGAAAAAAAGTGGGCCATGGCAAGTAGTAACAACACACTTTGTTGACAGTCACTGTGTGTTACAATGCTGATAGAGAACTGCACAGCAAATGAAGGGATTGTGTTCAAAAAATGCTTTAGTTGCCTCACATTTTTATGTAATCGTTTTGTTCACCCCACTGAATTAAAGCTGAAAGTCTGCACTTCAACTGCATCGGAGTTGTTTCATTTAAAATTCATTGTGATAATGTACAGAACCAAAATTAGAAAAAAGTTGTTTCTGTCCAAATATTTATGGACCTAACTGTATGCCTGTTACTGATAAAATACTGGCATCACACAAGTTATTAACCTTTAACTTTGGGAACTGTGAATGAAATCTGTCTGTATGATCATATTGCATTATTTTACGTTTCTTACACAAGTGTCACAGCAACAAAAGTAAACACCAGGCAGAGAAAAATAAACTAGGCATAGATAAAAACAAACAAATTTATTTTAAAAGCTCAGTTATGCTGAATATTACAAGTACAACACCTGTCAATAACAAGCAAAATAATTACATGGAAAGGGGATTTTACAATAAACACTGATGACTTCAGAGGCATTGTGCCACCAGTAAATGCTGATATATTCATCTCAATTTTTTTTTCATGTATCATTTTTATGAAAAGGGCGGCACGGTGGCGCAGTGGGTAGCGCTGCTGCCTCACAGTTAGGAGACCCGGGTTCGCTTCTCGGGTCCTCCCTGCATGGAGTTTGCATGTTCTTCCTGTGTCTACGAGGGTTTCCTCCCACAGTCCAAAGACATGCAGGTTAGGTGCATTGGTGATCCTAAATTGTCCCTAGTGTGTGTTAGGTATGTGTGTGTGCGCCCTGCCTGGGGTTTGTTTCCTGCCTTGCACCCTGTGTTGGCTGGGATTGGCTCCAGCAGACCCCCGTGACCCTGTGGTTAGGATATAACGGGGTGGATAATGGATGGATGGATGGATGGGTGGATCATTTTTGTGAAAAGGGCGGCACGGTGGCGTAGTGGTAGAGCTGCTGCCTCACAGTTAGGATACCCGGGTTTGCTTCCCGGGTCCTCCCTGTGTGGAGTTTGCATGTTCTCTCCGTGTCTGCGTGGGTTTCCTCCTGGTGCTCCGGTTTCCTCCCACAGTCTAAAGACATGCAGGTTAGGTGCATTGGTGATCCCAACTTGTCCCTAGTGTGTGTTTGGTATGTGTCTGTGTGTGCCCTGCGGTGGGCTGGCGCCCTGCCTGGGGTTTGTTTCATGCCTTGCACCCGGTGTTGGCTTGGATTGGCTCCAGCAGACCCCTGAGACCCTGTACTTAGGATATAGTGGGGTTGATAATGGATGGATTTTTATGAAAAAGGAACATTTTTACTGGGTAAGACTTCACAAAATAGATATGTCACTTTTCACGTATTGTTCGTTGGCACCCTAGCGTACGCGTTCTGAGCGTGAAGTATAAACGAGCCCTAATTGTGGCTGTGGTGCTTGGGGAGCACTGTTTGAAAGAAAAGAATTATTTAAAGATCTTCTTGGTGCTTTTACCTGGTGTCCTGAGTGTCTGTCTCGGCAACAGCGACCCCTAGCGTCCACAGACAGTAAAAAATAGAATTTGAAAATGACTTAGACAAAGAATCGAAAGGTCCGGAGACAAAGAAGTCTTTCATCAAAGCCAGAAGATGATTGAAAAATATCGAGTCAAAAACAATCTCAGGGATTCAAAAAAAACCAGCATGGACTAAGTAAAGATGTTTCAATGCTGCAAAACAAGGTGTATCTGTCAAGCTCGGATACCCCAGAAGCGCAAAGGGTGATCTTTGTATCGTCACCAAACTGACGTCGCAAATGACCCAACCCCAGGGAATATTGGGAAAGAACTCCATAGAGACAACAGAAATAGAAACCCAACACAGTATTCACTCAAACGAGAGATTAAGCAGAGTCAAGATAGAATGTGGTTAAGTCATTCACTTTTTCAGAAGAGATTCTAGACAACTGTGGCGGGCGGCCGGGTCTCATGGTTGGCCGGGACACCCCTTCTACATATTATGGCAGGTGGCTGGGTCTCATGCCTCTTCTACATATGTTCTGGGGGAGCAGCCATGGACATCTCACTACCTCCCCCGGGACGCTTGGTGGCAGGCTCCCTGGCTGACGATGGCGCGTCAGTTTCCGCAGGGTTTCATGGGAGATGGAGTTCTCCACAATCCTGTAGGGATCTGGGTTGGCCGCCAGGGGGTGCTGCATGGACCCCAGAGCCCACATGGACATCTCTACAGTCTCGCCTGGAAGTGCAATTAGCCACAGGTGATCAAGCACCTGGAGCACTTCTGGATGGGCTTTAAAAAGGGCCAGCATCCACCACTGAGGAGCCAGAATCGGGAGGAAGAGGACGAGGTTGCCTGGGAGGAGTGGTGGTGCCAAGGTGGAGAGAAAAAGTGTTGTTTGTGCTATTTAAGTGCTTGTGGGACACAGGGAAGGCATGCCCCACGGCTGAAGAGAAATAAAAAGACTTGTGATTTTACATGTGCCTCTGCGTCAGTCTGTGCCAGGTCGGGCACTATATAGCACCTTTTACACAACATTAAATCCCAAATTTGAATTCAAACTCTTATAATCTATAGATTGATAGGAACTGCACAGGAATGTACACCAAAAACTTCAAAAAGTTGGTAGTAAGTCACTGTGCTGTTATGATCCGATAAGTATGATTCACTTTAACCCATCCTGTTCATACTAGGGGGGTCTGTCGGGCAGGGCGCTCTTCTATTATAGCAGTGTTTCCCAACCTCGGTCCTGTGTACCCCCTGTGGCTGCAGGGTTTTGTTCCAACCAGCTTCTGTTTTTAATTGGACTCCTGGGCTAGTTAAGTGAATTGATATTTCCCAAGTTCTGTGTTTTGGGAACAATATAGAAATTAGAAAACTAACTAACTAACTGGATGGATTTTCGAATGGGCGTGTAAGTCGGGGTCTGACTTTATGATCAATTTTTTGGGTTTCAAGACCCAACTTATATGCGAGTATATACGGTACATAGTTAGTACATGATAGATAGATAGATAGATAGATAGATAGATAGATAGATAGATAGATAGATAGATAGATAGATAGATAGATAGATAGATAGATACTTTATTAATCCAAAGGGGAAATTCACATTTAGTGATTTAGTGACTAATTAACTTGACTCAGGTCCCTTAGTTGTTTCAAAACTCTAGATGGCAGCTTCCCTGGGATCTGGCGGTGCCCCGGATTCCCGCAGGGCAAACTGGAACTTGGAATTCAGTTGCACAGCCCTGCTGGGTGCTGTGAGTGCCGCCAGGGGGAGCTATAACGGAACAGAAGGACTTGTGCCGTATCTATAGCCCTGAAGTACTCCCAGGTCATGAGCACGGGAATCCCGAAGTTTTTCCGGGCTGAAGAAAAATCCAAGTTTGCATCTGACCTGGAAGTGCTAGCAAGTCATGTGTGTCGAGGAACAGAAGCACTTCTGGTTCAAGGACTATATAAAGGACTGGTGGAGACCCAGTAAGGGAGCCGGAGTCGGGAGGAGTGTGACAGAGCTTGCTGGGAGGTGGAGGAGAGAATTATTGTGTTTGTTTATTTATTGTATTGCCTGTTTATTGTGGCTGGGGTGCTTTGGAGGCACTGCAAAGGAAAAGAAGAATTAAAAAGATCTTATTGCCTTTACCCTGTGTCTACGTCTGTCTGTCGAGTTTCACGGGATAACGGCTCCCCCAAGCATTTGACAATAGATAGATAGATAGATAGATAGATAGATAGATAGATAGATAGATAGATAGATAGATAGATAGATATGAAAGGCACTATATGATAAAGAGCACATGAGGGTGCCAAAACAACTGTTTATGCTGCGATTAAAAATGGTTAAAAGAAAAGTCACATTTTAGTCGGGGCACAGTCTTTCGATACATAAACAATATTCACTTCTGGTGGCTTTCAGGTTTTTAAGTCAGTCTCTCGGAAGGGACAGGGGCAATCTGAGTTGAAGCAAAAGTGGGAACATTTGTCTTCCAGCTTTTCATTCCTCTGAACTGTGTTTATAAAAAGAGATGATAGAAACCAACTTGGATGCGGCGCCCATTCCAGCAGAGAGACCCACTCAAGTACACAGCCACATTCAATAACAACAACAGCATCAACAATGTATTTCTTGTATATTCCAAAATCACAAAAGGAATGCCTCAATGGGCTGTTTTTTGACAGCCCCTCAGCCTTAACTGTCTGAAAAAATCTTACAGAAAATAATAAAAAATGGAAGAAAACTTGGGAAGGGCAATTCAGACAGAAACCCTTTTCCATGTTAGTTGGGCGTGCAATGGGTGTCACAAAACAGACCACAAGTCACCCTCTTCACAGAGCTTGATGGCCAATCGGTCACGGCCACCTCAGAAATACAACACCACAGTACCAACGACTTTGTTGGTATTCACCAAGTGCAGACCTGAGCACCGCAACATCTCTTAAGGCAAAATGCATGAATGGATGATACTACTCACTAACTACAGAACTGTCATACATGAGTACACAGGTTTATTCAAATACATCAAAATAAAATAGAAATTAACAAACATACCTGTATATGAAAAATAACAATATCTGTCCATCAGCTGATTGCAGATGGACACAGCTAGACAGTAGAGGAGGAGACAGAGACTAACCAGACATAGTCAGAGTCCTGGGGACCGTGGCCAATAAACCACATCTCACTTATTGGCCATTCTACAGCTAATTTAGTGTTGGGCTGGCCAATCAGATGAAAGGACCCTTCTGTCCAATGATTCCAGTGCTCCTTTCTCTGAGGTGACATTTCCATAGGCAGGCCAACATCTTGGCAGTAGAGCAGTTGCACCAAGTGCCACATGTGAGTACCGAGAAGACAAACAGAATAGAGGAGGGTTACTAACACTTTTTAAATATCGTATTACAGTACAATTCCTCTTAACTGGCCTCGCATTAACTGGCCAACGGATTAACCGGCCTGTTAAAATAAAATTTTATTTTATTTTATTTTAGTTCTTCTTTATATTATATGTATGCACTTCCTTCTTTCCTGGAAGGTGAGAGGGCTCCTACTTTCAGAGTGATTTCCGTTTACATATTCCTTTAGGAATTTTCCACTTTGCTTTCTTCTTTTTACCTGGTGGCTCCCCTGCTTCTCCCATTGGGCTTCGTAACAGGGGAGTTGCCCTACCTGCAGGTACAGTTGCCTTCCACACTGGTCTGGTAGCCTCCAATCCCTGGCTACGTCGGGCTCCATCCAGACCGAGACTTGGGTTCTTTACCCAGCGGCCAGGGCACTCACGCTGGGGCTAAACCAAACCCAAAGCCTACACGACTGCTGCTGCATTTTGACGGCCAGTCGTCTTCAATACTGGTTACTCCAGCTCCGTGATCGCTCAGCTGGAGCGACCGTTTTCTTCAGCCCCACCGAGTGTCGGCCAAACCTCATCTGTAGGGGTTAACCTCCCAGCTGCCTGCCTTCTATGGAATCCGCTTGCTCTCTCTCTCTCTCTCCTGCACCGGCTTTCCTCTATCTGCTTCCTTCTCCATTAACCTCCCGTTCTTTCCACTTCTCCCCCTAGCCGCCTCGCGCTTCTATTTATCACGGAGACGTGGATCAGATGTGGCAATTAGCAGTTCCAGGGAACAATTACAGATGCAGACGACTCCTCACCTGTGCACTTAAGCTAGGATCGCTCGCATCACGAATTCCCCGGGAACTGATCGGCCACACATACTCGCTAAACCGCGAGTGTGGCGATTATTTATTTAAAAAGTGATCTTTTTGACTTGAGCTACACCACACTGTCCAGTCATTGCACGAGAAAAAAACCCGTGTGCGAAATCGTGGATGAAGCCTTGTGGATATGGTTTCTTCAGGAATGTCGAAGAGGTACAGTACATACCTTAGAAATATTTTTCTACATGAAAATAGGTAACAGTGGCCGTGGGTCCAGTCCCGAGGTGGCCAGTTAAGAGGAATTGTACTGTATTTATATTTTAATACTGATGACTAACAACAAAGATGTAGTATGCACAGCTAATCAACAGCTCTAGTCAGGGTATGCTAAACTGAAGAAGCAGGCAGACCATTCGAACAGCTTCAGGACCCTGTAACTTCAAGCTCGGCCTTCCTCTGTTATTTTGTTAATCCTTGGAATCCTAATGAGGTTGACATCTTGAGATCTTAACCCTTTAACCGCCAACTCCCTAAATATTCCCCATGCCAGGAGAAATCTGAACAATTTTCGTTTTTTTACTTTACATTTATTCAAGCAGTATTTACCTGCTGAAATGTTTCAAATAAATGGTCAATCAAAGGACGTAGCTTGAACAAGCGGTCACGGTTTGGATCTTTCATATCTGGCTCACGGGCAGCAGTCCAGTTGAGATGCTGGGGATACACCCGCTCATCGCCATCATCCGATGCGTCGTCATTCACAGTATCATGCAGTGCACGTTGCTGATCATCATTGTCGCTAAAATCTTCTTCAGAACTGCTACAATCATGATCAGAATTATTGTCCAAAATCGCCTGCAAAACCTCACTTGAAGTCAGTTTACGTTTCGCCATATTCACAGCTTTCACTTTCGAATCACGTCACGTGAGCGGCCAATACAACCGCAGAGTTGTCGAAATACAACGTAGTAATAATACCCACGCCAAACTGTCAGTTATACTACGCGCCAGGCATTCACATAACCACAGGCAAATGTGCCGGATAATTCCGGCAGTAAGGCGTCAGCAATAAAGCTACGATGCTGGATATATCTGGCAGGGGGCGGTTAAGGGGTTAATGTGCAGTCTGGTTTTAAGGTAAAGATAACTTCAGATAAGTAAACAGGGCTTTGGGTATTTAAGGCTTTATATGATAAAAGGAGGCCCTAAAATTAACTGGGAGCCAGTGCAAGGACATGAGAGCTGGAGTTATGAGTTTGTACTTTCTAGTTCTTGTAATATTTCTTGCAGCAACAGTTTGAATGAACTGAAAGATGCGTAAAAAATGATTTGAGTAGCCAGTGAACATAGTATTCCGGTAGTCAACTCTTCTAGAAATCTTAATACATAATTCGCCAGTCTCCTCACTCACTCACTCACTCACTCACTCACTCACTCACTCACTCACTCACTCACTCACTCACTCACTCACTCACTCACTCACTCACTCACTCACTCACTCACTCACTCACGTCCGTCCAAAGCCGAATGCGCAGTCGCCTTCTGCGCAGCTGCCTGAAAAACCTTACGAGACCGACATCGCGGTAGGCGGCGGATTTACGGCCGCGAAAATTCAAAGAGAAAGGCGACTTCGACCGACATCCAACCCCAACATCGCGGGAGGTGGCGGATTTACGACCGCAAAAATTCAAAGAGAAAGGCGACTTCGATTAAAGCTCTAGAGGCCTGAAAGGCGATTTCGACTGCAGCTCAAGGCCTAATTACACATTCATTCAATACACCTATATCAGGTTTGTGGTGCTTATACTTATTACTATTCTACTTGTGCCCGTTTCATCTTACGTTGTCGAAACGGGCTCTTTGTCTAGTAAATGCATAAATTAATTTCTTAGGATCCTGCATATTTTAAAAAACACGTTAATTTTCCATAATTTTTAAGATGGTAAAAAACACTTCTTAGATCATTTTTTAATGTGTGCTTTAAATGACATGCCAGCATCAAAGATAATGCCAAGATTGTGTGCTGATTTAGTAGAACAGAAAATGATTCCAAGTGAATTAAATAATGCCGAAATTTTTTGGTAATGGGGCCTTCCCATGGGGCCATTTTAGAATGGTTAACTAACCTAATACATTACTGTATTTCCATTAGGAATGTGCGAGGGAAGGGCAGAGTAGCCAGATCAAAACTCATGCAAATGGATAACATTCATACATGGGATTCAAACTCAGTTGCTTGGACTCGTAAGAGCGCAGCAGCAATTTCTGTGCCACACACACACACACACACACACACACGCACACACACGCACACACACACATTTGTGTGCACATATTTTAATATTCTTGAATTTGATTTGACAGTTTTAATTATGCAGGGGGATGATCACAGGATCATGAAGAAGACATTCTGCACCCTGTGCCTCTAGGGGTCAAAGCTGACAACTCAAGCACCCAAAAATGTGACACTAGTCCATAAGTTGTGCCCCACTCAGGCACCCACCAAGTCCAAATCTGTTTGTCGTTAATCAGTTTTTGTTCCCATATCCAACTGTGTTCGAGGAAAAGAAGGAAAGTCAAAAAGGCTGCCTTGTTAAAGGCCCACTGTGTCTCCAGGAGGGTCCACCAACACTCCACAGAGCCTGCCCTCTTAACTTCAATACTGCCAGTCTCGTCGTCAACATCTGATGGGAACTGCACTGCATTTCAGCACCGAATGCTTCTTTAAGGTTTCTTCTATTATTTCACCAACCAGCACGGCCCCACCGCCAGCTAAACAATGCGAGCAGACACTTTACACGTGTTATGTAATTGCTGAGATTCTTCAGTTTTTCTTTTGGAAAGCAGTTCCAAGGTCGTGCAGAGATGTGCTTTCATTCCCACTGAAAATGATTAAATACCTGCTATTAGAGCTTTGCAGGCCATGAAGACTCGGCGAAGAAAGGAGATGATCATCTGTGATTGTCCTCTGCAATCTTGACAACAAGAGGCGTCCTTCTGACTCACCCCTGCCCTCTGAATTTTATTTGGAGGTATTCAGTACTACTGGGTGGCTTCACGAGGTATTTACTATTTTGTTTTTTTTTAATGTAAAATATGAATATATTACAGGGTGGTACAATAACGTTTTTCTACTGGCAGGGCCTGTCTTTGGTGGTGATGAGCCCTCATGACAGCACCAGGCATCATTTCAGGCTGAGTCCAATCAAGCTACGTGGGTCACTGTGTTAATAACACTCCTACACAGGACCAGGACTGCCATTAAGGTGATCTAGATGGTTATCTAGAGTGGAAAAATGGGGGGGGGGGGGGGGGGGGGGAGGCATTTTTTAAAACAATCCAGACTCTGACTTGCAAACACTTGGACTAATTCAACTGTCTGATTCCCATTAACCCAATTATATTGTTTTATACTATGATGTTTGCTCTTAGTGGCTGATGACCTACACAAAGAAGAAGAAGAAGACAATGCATTTACAGTAGATACAGTCCTTTTAAATGACAAAAGCAAAAAATCTGCAGCAGAGACACAAAACGCAGTATACAGTATACCATGCAGTACGTGCCCAGGTGTACTGTATATGTGGGACAAACTTTTAAAACAGTCACAACACGCATACAAGAACATCACAGTGCTGTCAGAAGGAAGGACCCACAATCTCTGATATATGCACTTCAACCAGACATACGTTTAACTGGGACACGGTGCAAGAGAGATTCAGGGCAAATACTAGGAGTGGCTTTCAAATGAAAACACCATTGACTGACATTTGGACATAAACCCGGCATATGCAGGCTTAAAAAGAAAGACACCTAAATAATAAAAAGACTTTAAGACCGTCTTGTAGTGGGCTGGCACCCTACCCGGGATTTGTTCCTGCCTTACGTCCTGTGCAGACTCCCGCGACCTTGTGTTAGGATACAGCGGGTTGGAAAATGACTGACTGACTGACCAATAACCTCCGAACCCCACCTTTCTAATCCACCCCTCTTAAACCCACCTACCCACCCCTACCTTCGTCATTTGCTATATATTGCCTTTGATTCCTGTATGTCAAATAATTCTTCTCTAATGATGATATCTGACTCAGGAAGACTGTTTTAAGATACGTGATTCATTTTCTCCCTTTGTGGACTTGTCACAGGTGGCTGGGGGGGGGGCGACCCGGCCGGGACGCTCCGGAGGACCAGAAGAGGGCTTACGCCTTCCCCAGACCACGTGGGGGTGACAGCCCTGGTGGCTATGGGGACCACGGGTACAGAGCTTTGAAGCTCAGCCCTGTAGGGGCCCGTGGTCACTACCTGGGGGTGCCCCAATGCCTTTGGAGCCCTGGACCTCAGCACTTCCGCCACACCCAGAAGTGCTGGGGGGAAGAGGATCGGGGACACCCAGAGTGTTTCCGGGTGCACAGCCGCACTTCCGCCACACTGGGGAGTCGCTGGTGTGATCGATAGCACTCACATAAAGATCATTGCCCCAAGTTTGGAGGGCATGAATATGTGAATCACAAGCGATATCACAGGTGGTCTCGAATGCAAACTTCAGCACATTACCCTGAAAATAGGCAGGGCTGGATGAGTGATTGACAGCGACATGTCACACAGGTACGCAGAGCTCACATTTCACGAACCCCACGGTCCATTCATGTTACGCTTCACAAGCCCAGGAAGGTTCAAGATGGCAGGTGGAGGTTGCCAGGGCATTGGATAAATAGAACATCACAGAAGGTAATGGGGGGCTGGGTGCGTAGTGTGAAGGTAGATAGACATGTCAAGTGACCCTGGAAGACAATCGGGAACACTGGAAGAGTGAATGCAACAAGAATACCCGTGGCGAGTTTTAGTAAGTGTTATTTTACGAGGTGTTTCTCGTGGCCATGAAAGTGAGGCTGTGGATCATACACGGTTAAATTAACGTGCTCGTCATCAGCTGTAATCTCATTTGGGGTGTAGGTCTTGGTCTCCCCATCTCTGTGCTGGTTACAGTATTATTCTTGACGTTCCTGTGAAGTGGCAGCAAATACGTGCACTAATTATGTATTCCTTCTTCTTCTTCTTCTTCTTGTCTCCTTCTACTGTGGATATTACTATGCTTATTATTATCATCAACTTAGTGGTGAAGAATTATCGTTATATCAGAAAACTACAAAATGCCATTATGAGTGCCAGTTTGCAGCAAAGCCGTCTTAACACCATTATAGGCCCCTGGGCAAAGTAGTGTCCTAGAGCCCCTGTTTTGATAGCAAAACAGAAACATACATAGGCATTAGAAACATCGTGGGCACCTATGCTCCTGGCGCCTCCGGCCAGTGCCCATTGTGCCCATTCGCTAAGACGGCCCTGGTTTTGTGGCTCGGAGTGATGTCATTCATTTTTTTATTGCTAATTCTTACTCTCAGCTGGGAGTGGGTGTCGGACGCTTCATAACTATTTCTCATGTCCGACTCCGAGGACAAAGAACTAAGGACAAATTCTTACCCTCATCAGAGATTTAGTGCAATTCCTTAGAGGAATTCTGAAGTTGGGAGTATGCGCTGATAATTAGTTGCCGCACCCACCATACGATGAACCACCTGGATTGGGGTCCGAGTGCAGCGGGTGACACATCAGAACCACACTACAACAGTGTGAGCTTAATTAAGGTGGCTGGAGTGCCAATCCTGCCACCAACTCCAAAGTTTTCCCCAAAAGTTGGAGGACCTGCTTGCAGGGCTGGGTGCAGATTAACGTCGGTCTCAATTCGTCTCAACTTTCAAATCCCAGCTGAAGGTTCACCACTTCAGTTTAGCACACCCTGACTAAAGCTGCTGATTAGCTGTTGCCAGACACGTGCAAATGGGAGGCAGCTAATGGGCCTGAATAATGATACTAATGATACACGCCAGACCAGGGGGTGGTGAGGTGCACTGACTTTCTCTCTCGATCCTCTGCATAACATTCACGGGGAATTCCATTGGGTCTCGGCACCCATAATGACGTCACTTCCGAGCTATGGCACCCATGATGACACCACTTTCGGTCCTGATGCCAGTTATGGCATCACTTCCAGTCCCGGCGCTGTTGGTGACGTCACTTTAGTTCCAATGGCCATGATGACATCCCTTCCGATCTCAATCTTTAAAGCCGCCATCTTTACACCTATGAGACAGTTCTGTTTTGTATTTTTAGCTGAACACAACTCAACTAAATTTACCCATTTGCAGCCAGGGCGTATTATACGGGTGGCTGCCCCAAACCTTTGATGTCTCCTGTTCAGTCATATTACACTGTACAGACTGCATCTCTGTTATTAGTCATTAGCACTAAAACATAAGTAGTATGATAGTTAGAATTTGTTACTAACCCTCAGCTGTTCTGGTATCCTCACAGGTGGCGCAGTGGTAGTGCTGCTGCCAGGGCCGGATTTATATGAAAAGAGGCCCTAGGCTATTCCACTTATGAGGCCCTTTCACCTTCCATTTTTAAGTTTGTAAATTACATGAGAGATAATAAAATACGTAATACGCGTTGATCTTAACCAATACATTTTTATGTTTGTTTATTAGTCATATGCGTAGAATTTCTCCTTATTTTCGGTTCAGTGTTTTAGTGTTCACTGTTTTTAGAATAGTGTAATTTTAATTTTGCTAACAATTTGAATGTAGGCCCCTCTTGATCTTGAGGCCCTAGGCTGAAGCCTAGTTAGCCTATAGGAAAATCCGGCCCTGGCTGCTGCTGCTTTGTAGTAAGGAGATTGTGGGTTTGCTTCCCGGGTCCTCCCTGTGTGGAGAGAGCTTTGAGTAGTGAGAAAAGCACTATGTAAAAAATTATTATTATTCTGTTTCTCTTCTGGGCAGCACGGTGGCGCAGTGGGTAGTGCTGCTGCCTCGCAGTTAGGAGACCCGGGTTTGCTTCCCACGTCATCCCTGCGTGGTGTTTGCATGTTCTCCCCGTGTTTGCGTGGGTTTCTTCTGGGTACTCCGGTTTCCTCCCACAGTCCAAAGACATGCATGTTAGGTGCATTGGCGATTCTAAATTGTCCCTAGTGTGTGCTTGGTGTGTGTGTGTGTGTGTGCCCTGCGGTGGGCTTGCGCCCTGCCCAGGGTTTGTTTCCTGCCTTGTGCTCTGTGTTGGCTGGGATTGGCTCCAGCAGACACCCATAACCCTGTAGTTAGGATATAGCAGGTTAGATAATGGATAGATGGATGTTCCTCTTCTCGGTACTCAAATGTGACACTTGGTGCCATGGCCCACCTGCCAAGTTGTTTTGCCTGCTTAAGGTAAAGTCATCTCTGATGGAGGATCGCAGGAATAGTCGGGTAGAGGGGTCCTGTCATTAGATTGGCTGGCCCAGCGCTGTCTCAGCTGTGGAATAGCCAACAGATGGCTGAGGTCTCCAGGACTCTGAACAAATCCGGATCATATTATGGGATATCATCTACTATTATACTTATAATATTTCTATTGTACTATTATATTGCATTGAGGATTACTTATGTTCTGTTCTGTGTATTGTATTGTATTGACCCCCCTGTTTTGACACCCACTGCACGCCCAACCTACCTGGAAAGGGGTCTCTCTTTGAACTGCCTTTCCCGAGGTTTCTTCCATTTTTTTCCCCTACAAGGGTTTTTTTGGGAGTTTTTCTTTGTCTTCTTAGAGAGTCAAAGCTGGGGGGCTGTCAAAAGGCAGGGCCTGTTAAAGCCCATTGCGGCACTTCTTGTGTGATTTTGGGCTATACAAAAAATAAACTGTATTGTATTGTATTGTAACATCATACCCAACACGAAGTGATTGCAGGTTAAGAACCTATAATTCTGAGACGCTCGATAAATACGACCCCAGATCTCAGTCCAATTGAGCATTTGTGGCTTTACGTGACAAAGGCTGCTTACTCACAATCTCCATGACCCCTGACAGAGTCTGTAAAGTTTTACAAAGAGCAATGGAGAAAAGGGCAGCATGGTGGTGCAGTGGGTAGCGCTGCTGCCTCGCAGTAAGGAGACCTGGGTTCCCTTCCCGGGTCCTACCTCCGTGGAGTTTGCATGTTCTCCCCGTGTCTGCGTGGGTTTCCTCACACAGGCCAAAGACATGCAGGTTGGGTGCATTGGTGATCCTAAATTGTCCCTAGAGTGTGCTTGGTGTGTGTGTCTGTCCTGAGGTGGGCTGGCACCCTGCCCAGGGATTTGTTTCTGCCTTGTGCCCTGTGTTGGCTGGGATTGGCTCCAGCAGACCCCCGTGACCCTTTGTTAGGATATGGCGAGTTGGACAATGACTGACTGACAATGGAGGAAAAACGGCAGAGGTGATAGAAAGAGAGAGTGACCTGCACACACTAACTCGATTCAGATTTTCTTTTCTGGCTCTGTCGTATTAGCCTGGTGAATTTCTATCGGTCAGCTATTGCAGATTTGAGTGCATAACAGCAGAAGGCCACCTTACCACTTCTTTTAAGTTTAGCTCTTGGAATTCTAAGCAGACGCTCATTTGAAGATCTAAGGTTATGATTTGGAGTGTAAGGTGGTTTCACGGGGGTCTGCTGGAGCCAATCCCAGCCAAAACAGGGCACAAGGCAGGAACCACAAGGCAGGGTGCCAACCCACCGCAGGACACACACAAACACACCCACCACACACTAGGGCCAATTTAGAATCGCCAATCCACCTAACCTGCATGTCTTTGGACTGTGGGAGGAAACCCACATGCAAACTCCACGCAGGGAGGACCTGGGAAGTGAACCCGGGTCCCCAGGTCTACCAACTGCGAGGCAGCAGCACTACCCACTGCACCACCGTGCCGCCCTGTAAGGTGAGAGGCATTCTGAAATATACGATGGAGCAGATTATTGAAGGCTTTGTAAACCATCAGCAGTATTTTAAAGTCAATTCTAAATGACACAGGTAACCAGTGTAGTGACGCTAGGACTGGGGTGATGTGCTCGGATTTTCTTTTCCTAGTTAAGATTCTAGCAGCTGCATTCTGCACTCGTTGTAATCGATTGATGTCTTTATTTGGTGGTCCTGAGAGGAGTGCATTACAGTATTCTAGTCACTAGTAATTTAGAAGTCACACACTGACTCGATTCAAATTTTCTTTTCTTGCTTTACTGTTTTGTGATAGACAAGACTGGCAATTTGGCTGATATGGATGGTGTTCCCTTACCTAGCCCAAGGTTGGGAGCATGCGCTGATAGCGAGTTGCTGCACCCACCACATGGATTGGGACCTGAGTCCAGTACCAAACTGGAACAGAGTGAGGTTTCTTTACGGTGGCTGGAGTGCCAGTTCTGCCACCGACCCCCAAGTTTTCCCTGTAAGTTGGAGGAGCCACGATGCCACCATAATAGAAAGACAACACAGACAGATATGCATCGCTCCCAGGATTTCTGCTTCTCACTGTCCCAGATGGGAGCCCACCATGAAAGAACAGCAAATGATACCCTTACATCTCATCTGTTTGCTGCTCCCTGCCTTCCAGAGATGGACAGAGATGGACCAGTGTGCTAGTCTGAAGTGTTCCTATGGAATGGCTCCAGTTTGGACACACATAGGGGCATCATGGGAGCCATAGTCCTTGAAATAACAAAACAAGAGACAATAAGGAGCGTTGGGGCACCCGTAGGCAAATCCCATATAATTGAGATTTCAAAGAATGAAAATGCGTGTAAACAGCATTGAAGAAATCCATCTTTTCAGATGGGAGTCGGGTTCTGACTGCCTAAGGTGGTGGTTCTTCCGGTTATGACGGTTTCCATCATGAAAAGGCGGGTCGAGGTAGATGGACGCCGGAAGTGATGTCAGCAATGGAAATGTCGGCAATCTTCTGGTCTGCAGAAGAGGGAAAAGAAAAGGCACCGTCACAGAGTGCCAACCCTGGTGGCGGCATACCATCACCAGAGCCCCATAAAACTGTCCCCTATTCATAGATGTGTGACATCCTGGAAGGGCAGCCCTTATAGAGTCGTTGGCTGCTGGGAGGGGACTCTCTTGTTTTAAGGAGGTTCAGCCTGACCCAGAAATTGTCCTTGGGTGCAGTGTTGTGCCAGTGGTCCCGCGTCAAGGAAGCCACTCTGCCTCACCCAGTTGGAGTCAGGGGAGGAAGAAGAGGAGGAAAAGGAGGAGGAAGAGGAGAAAACTCACTTGAGAGGAGTGGAGGAGAAAGAATTGCGCATTGCATGTTGGAATAAAACCACTAGGGGGCCATGCCTAGCCACCCAATCCGACACAGATAGACATGGGAGGCACACTTATAAAACACGAGTGCTTTGACTTTTCGTTTCTTCCCCATTCCCACGAGCCCACAACACAATCTAAGCACAAACAGAACACCTTAACACGATTCTCTTCTTTCTTTCCTCTTCATTCTTCCTCAGCAAGCTTCGTCTCCCTCCTCCCGACTCTGGCTCACCGAGTACTGTCCGCTAGCCCCTTATATGAGGCACCATGAAGCTCTTCTTGCCCCTCTTCCGGGTGTGGCAGAAGAACCACCCACATGGGCTCAGGAACAGCTGCAGCGCCCCCAGATTTCAACAGGGCTGTTTCCAACTCCATCTCCCATGAAGCCCCACAGGAGTCTGAGGCACCACCACTACCCGTTGGGGCTACCATCTAGCGTTCCAGGGGAGGTAATGCTCTCTCCATACTTGTTCCAAGGAAGAGGCGTCCCGGCCGGCCATCCACGACACCTGTAAAGCGATTGGTCTTTTTGTAAAGTGATTGAAAGGTCTTTAGAACCCGGAACTGTACGGCTGTATGGTTAGCGTCTGAGATTTAAAGCTCGGTTGAAAGCTCAATGGCTCATCTGTGGCCTCCACATGACACATCTCGTCCCTTTTATAAGTCTGAATCTTGTCAGCAGTTCCTGGCTTTAGAATCGGACATCCAAGAGTTAATGGCCCGCTTTACAAAGGTGGAAGTGTGTAAATACCATTCACCGATTTGTGCGATTGGGAGATTGACGTGGAAAGCGAAGCCCACTTAATAAATCCTGACAATTATCTGCAGTGCCACTTTGCCACCTCAACCATAGCGGCATTGTTTAATGTGCGCTCGCTGCCTAGCAGCGCCCCACGCAGCCCTGACCTGCCCTTTGGCAGCTGATTTTCGACACAATTACCTTGACACAATTGAATGTGCACTTAGCAGCCACCTGTTGCTCACAGGTGAACCTGCAGTCAAAAGAGATTTAGGAGTGGGGGGGGGGGGGGAGGCTTGGTGCAGGGGCAGGCAAACCCTCAGACATGCATTGTAGTGAAAAAATATTCCTACCTTCAGTCATTCATTCATCTCCAGAACTTGTGGTGGGGCTGCCGTGGGTGCTTGGCAGGAGGAAACCTTTTAAAGAGAGGAGTGCCAATCCAACAGAGGGCACAGAGTGAAAAATGCAAGAAAAGACAAAAGAGAAGAGCAGTTCTGATGTATGGACACCTCCATTGTGCTCCGATTTTTACTTTCTGGGACAAACCACGGTGAGAAATATGAAAGAGGAAGAAGCAGGAGCTACCCTGGGTCTCTAAAGTATTCACAGTGCGCACTTTCAGTGGATTCCAAAAGTCTTCATACCCCTTCACTTTTTTACACGCTTTGTTATGTTGCAGATTTAATTCGAAATGGATCCGCTTGCCATTTTTTCTCTGCCACCCTCATATAATGACAAAGTGAAAACATGTTTTGAGAAAAGTTAGCAAATTTACTAAACATCATCCATCCATCCATTATCCAACCCGCTATATCCTAACTACAGGGTCACGGGGGTCTGCTGGAGCCAATCCCAGCCAATACAGGGCGTAAGGCAGGAAACAAACCCCAGGCAGGGCGCCAGCCCACCGCAGTACTAAACATCACTCATTCATAATACAGTACTTTGTTGAAGCCCCTTTGGCAAATATTCCACCTTCATGGGTAAGGCTCTACAAGCCTAGCACACCTGGATTTGGGCAGATTGTCTCAATCTCTCTGTCATTTTCTATCAGGCTCTATTAAATTGTAAACTGCCATCTTCAGGTCTGTCCACACATGTTCTCGGTGGGCCACTCAAGGACAGCCACTCCAGTATTGTCTTGGCAGAATACTTGGGGTCATTGTCATGCTGAAGGGTAAACCGTCGTCCCAGTCTGAGGTGGCGTTCCATCTAGATTTAATTCAAATGCCTCTCTGAATTTGGTGGCATTCATCCTTCTCTCAATTCTTTTTTTTTTCTTCTCTGTTTATTAATTTTTATTGTAATCATTCCATACAAATAGATCAATTTATAACCAAACAAAATTGAAGACAAATCAAACCCCACCCCTGAGAAGGAGAGTTAAGCCAAAGGAGAATTGCTTAGGGCTTTTTAATAAGGCAACATTAAATAAAAGAAAGGGAGAAATAAATATATAGGTAAATAAGAAATGGAGAAGGGAATTAAATGCGGTAATAGTTATTTCTCTTATTCTAAAATAATATTGATTAGATCCTGCCAGGTTTTGAAAAAATTTTGTACAGATCCTCTAACTGAGAATTTGATTTTTTCCAATTTCAAATAATATAAAACATCGGTTTCCCACTGACTTATCAGAGGAGAGTTAGGATTCTTCCAATTTAACAGAATAAGTCTGCGTGCCAAAAGTGTAGTGAATGCAATCACCATTTGCTTGTCCTTCTCCACTTCAAGTCCGTCTGGAAGAACACCGAACACAGCTGTTAATGGGTTACGAGGGATTGTGACCCCAAGGCTGTCTGAAAGGCACTTAAAAATTTTGGTCCAAAAAGATGTTAGTTTGGTGCAGGCCCAGAACATGTGACCCAGTGAGGCAGGAGCTTGGTTGCAGTGTTTGCAGGTTGGATCTCGCCCTGGAAACATTTTGGACAGTTGTAAGCGAGAGAGATGGGCTCAATATATAATTTTTAGTTGAATAATTCTATGCTTTGCGCATATGGATTGTTATCAATCTTTAATTTAATATTGTTTTTTGTATCAGTATGCTGCTGCTGGAGTATGTGAATTTCCCCTTGGGATTAATAAAGTATCTATCTATCTATCTATCTATCTATCTATCTATCTATCTATCTATCTATCTATCTATCTATCTATCTATCTATCTATCTATCTATCTATCTATCTATCTATCTATCTATTATATAGTGCCTTTCACATCTATCTATCTATCTATCTATCTATCTATCTATCTATCTATCTATCTATCTATCTATCTATCTATCTATCTATCTATCTATCTATCTATCTATCTATTATATAGTGCCTTTCACATCTATCTATCTATCTATCTATCTATCTATCTATCTATCTATCTATCTATCTATCTATCTATCTATCTATCTATCTATCTATCTATCTATCTATTATATAGTGCCTTTCACATCTATCTATCTATCTATCTATGGAGCTCGAGTGAATTCTCTGCTTTGCTACCTTCCACTCCTTCAATTTTGACCAGTCTCCCTGACCCTGCACCCCTGCCAGCACCATGCTTCACCTATAGAAATGGTATTAGGCAGGTGGTCTTCGCCAGATGTAGTGCTTGCAGGTCTGCCCAAAGAGTTCAATTTTATGTCTCATCAGACAAGAGAATCTTTCTCTTTCTGCTCTCAGAGTCCTTTCTTGCTTTGTTCCCCCCCCCCCCCCCTCACCATAACCCAGTGGTTCTCAAACTGTGGGGTGGGCCCCCATGGGGGGGCGCGAAGTAACAAAAAGGGGGGCGTGAAAATGTGAAAAAAAGAAAACAAGAATCGAAAATATGAAAAATACATCTATTGAAACCAAAACAAATTAACTTAAACTACATTCTGATACTAGAAAAATAAACATACAGTTAGATAAATGTTGATTAAAGTTAAGTAGGAATAATAAAATATGCATCTATGATATATCTATCCATCTTCCAACTCTTTATATCCTAACTACAGGGTCATGGGGGTCTGCTGGAGCCAATCCCAGCCAGCACAGGATGCAAGGCAGGAACCAATCCCGGGCAGGATGCCAACCCACCGCAGGACACACACACACACACACATACACACCAAGCACACACTAGGGCCAATTTAGGATCGCCAATTCACCTAACCTGCATGTCTTTGGACTGTGGGAGGAAACCCACGCAGACACGGGGAGAACATGCAAACTCCACAAAGGGAGGACCCGGGAAGCGAACCCGGGTCTCCTAACTGTGCCACTGTGCCGCCCTTAAAATAATATGAATTGTAACAATGATTATAAAATTTTGCAATATAACAAAATTATAAAATGATCAAAATATTACAGAAAAAGCTGTCATTAATGTCATTTTATATTTATGAATATCCATCCATCCATCCATCCATCCATCCATCCATTTTCCAACCTGCTGAATCTGAACACAGGGTCACGGGGGTCTGCTGGAGCCAATCCCAGCCAACACAGGGCACAAGGCAGGAACCAATCCTGGGCAGGGCGCCAACCCACCGCAGTTTATGAATATCACGTCTTCTGGCTTTTAATCCATCACTGTTGGAACATCACGGTGCTTTGAGTAGATGGTGGTGGCGCAAGCCACCACCAAAAGGACACCGGAAAAGGAAACAGAAGAGAGAGTAGGGGTTAGTACAGATTTTAGAGCCACCATGAATAGTTATTATAATGACTTGGATATACAGAGTATCAGGATTAAATTACAGTGAAGTTATGAGAAGGCCATGTTACAGTAATGTGTTTTCAGTAGTTTTTTAAAGTGCTCCACTGTATTAGCCTGGCGAATTCCTACTGGCAGGCTATTCCAGATTTTAGGTGCATAACAGCAGAAGGCCACCTCACCACTTCTTTTAAGTTTTGCTCTTGGAATTCTAAGGAGACACTCAGTTGAGGATCTGAGGTTATGATTTGGAATATAAGACGTCAGACATTCCGATATATAAGATGGGGCGAGATTATTTAAGGCTTTATAAACCATAAGCAGAATTTAAAAGTCAATCCTGAATGACACAGGTAACCAGTGTAGTGACATCAAAACTGGAGAAATGTGCTCGGATTTTCTTTTCCTGGTTAGGATTCTAGCAGCTGCATTCTGCACTCGTTGCAAACGATTTATGTCTTTTTTGGGTAGTCCTGAGAGGAGTGCGTTACAGTAATCTAGCTGACTGAAAGCAAACATGTAAACTAATTTCTCAGCATCTTTCAATGATATAAGAGGTCTAACTTTTGCTATGTTTCTTAAGTGAAAAAATGCTGTCCTAGTGGTCTGATTAGTATGTGGTTTAAAATTACAGATTACAGTCAACAGTTACCCCTAAGCTTTTTACCTCCGTCTTGATTTTTAATCCTAATGCATCAAGTTTATTTCTAATAGCCTCATTGTATCCATTATTGCCAATCACTAAGATTTTAGTTTTCTCTTTATTTAGCTTGAGAAAGTTACTATTCATCCATTCTGAAATAAATGTCAGACATTGCATCAAGAGAATCGGGGTCATCAGGTGCTATTGATAAGGTACAGCTGTGTGTCATCACCATAGCTGTGGCAGCTCACGTTGTGCCCTGAGATAATCTTAACACACCAAAGGAGATCTTGATATGCCATTCGTATTAAAACGTTTACAGTTTCCCGTTAGAACAGCTTTTACAAAGACAATTAAAAAATCTCAGAGCCAAACATTTGAAAAAGTCGGTTTATTTATTAGAGAGAAAGAAACGATATTCACTCATGGGCAGTTATATGTTGCGTTGTCACCATGTAAGTCCAAACACGGAATCAAAATTCAATGCGATATTGATAAAAAGTTAATTAAAACATTGTTTTTACTGAAGTTTTACAATAAAAGTGTAAGTTTAAAAAGTATTTGTGTATTCATTTCAAAGCCGAACAGAGCGAAAACATATACCACAATGGATACCTCTAACGTAACATGAAACATAATTTTCTTTCAAATTATTACGTTTTACTATTTTTTAATATGGTTAATTACTCGCTGTAATGTAAAATAGTCAGTTCTATTATGCATATGTAACAATTCCCATGAAAATAACAATCTGTTTAAATTGTACATCTGCTTCCCCATACGCGAGTGGCAGAGCTGCCAAGTGGCTAGCGTGTAGCGCCTGCTCGGAGGGCAGAACCCCCAGTTAATAATAATAAATTAACTGTTCGATGATATTCTAATTTATTGAGATGCACCTGTACATATCCAGGCTGGAGAGACGTACAGTCGCCATTCAGTTCTACGTGGGTGGGGGACAGCATTGGTCAGTTCCTGGCTTGGTGATGGACCCTCATCAGTGTAAATGCTCACATATTTGCATATTCATAGAATTGTTAATGAACCTTGCCAGGTATGGGCAAATGCCAGCTGAGCTGTCTATGTTATCTCTGGACTGTGCCCAAGTAACACCTTCCCCTGTTCTAATCACTCATGGCTTCTGCAGACAGTGGCCCTGGGTCACCCTGGCCATATATTGATTCAGCAAACATCAGCTCTTTTAAATAGCCTGCCTGTGTCATCTGCTATTTGTGTCATGCATCTCCCTGTCAGCGCTCACCCTGCCAGCTTATTAATAGCTTTGAAATAAACTTCACAGATTACTGTGGCACACCGCAAACCTTTTACTACACATCCACACTGCAATGGGTTATCTCAGGATCTATTTCTTCATCTTGGGCTACCCCGATACATCCGTCCAACCCGCTATATCCCAACTACAGGGTCACGGGGGTCTGCCGGAGCCAATCCCAGCCAACACAGGGCACAAGGCAGGAAACAAATCCCGGGCAGGGCGCCAGCCCACCGCAGGGCACACACACACACACCAAGCACACACTAGGGACAATTTAGAATCACCAATACATCTAACCTGCATGTCTTTGGACTGTGGGAGGAAACCAGAGCACCCGGAGGAAATCCACGCAGACACGGGGAGAACATGCAAACTCCACGCAGGGAAGCGAACCCGGGTCTCCTTACTGCGAGGCAGCAGCACTACCCACTGTGCCACCGTGCCGCCCACCCCTGAAGCAAGATACTTCAATTTATTCACTCTTTCCAATGGTTCATCTGAACCCTAATCATCATTAAACCTCATACAGTATATTCTGTCTTCTTCTTCCTATTTATGTTCAGTCCTTTATCTTCCAAAGCCATTTTCCATTCTTCCGGCTTCCTCTCCGCTTTCTCTTTTCTGGTGCTGCACAACACAGTGTCATCAGCACAAAGCCTGCACCAGGGTGGGGGGACTGGTCTCTTATCTCACCAGTCAACACATCCATAGCAAGATCAAAGAGGTAACTACTTCAAGAAGACCCCTGGTACAAACCTCCTTTAACCGGGATCTTGTCTGTTACCCCAACACTCCTTTTAACCCAAGTCCTCGCTCCCTCATACATCTCCTGGACAATCCTCACACACTTCTCTGGGCCTCCTTTCTCTCTCATGCACCTCTAGACCTCTTGATGTGGCACTTTCTCCAAATCAATAACCACCATATGCAGTCCTTTCTGTGTTTCTCAATGCTTCTCTATGAGCTGTCTCAATGCAAAGACGGCATCAGTTGTTCCTCTCTCTGGTATAAAACCAAACTGCTGCTTTCCTATGGTAGTCTCTTCCCTAAACCTTCTCTCTATAACACTCTCACAGATTTTCATTGTATGTAGGAGGCGCTATTGCTCCCTTGAACCCTCAGGTACCACACCAAACACCAGGTAAAAGTGCAATACTTCTTGTTTTTATTATAATAATGTGCACTAAGCACCCTCCACTCCACACTACTCATACAATACTTTTCAACAATACTCAATAACACAATTCTCAATCCTCCACTCCCAGACACTTAGCCACCCTACCTCCCAGCTCAGATCAGCCTCTGGGCTTTCCCATAGTCCTTTTATATCCCCCGACCCGTAAGTGGTTCCAACCCTGCAGTCCATGATTCGTTATCACTTCCGGGTCAGGTAAAAAGTCCTTTTCTTCATCCCGGAAGCATGTCGTTCCTTCTGGTCATGTGATCAGGACATACTTCCGGGTTACAGGGCACGTAGCATTCTGCAAGCCTCCCTACAGCGGCTCCTGGTGGTCCCCATGGTATCCAGCAGGGCTGTTTATAAAAACTACAAGGTCCATGAGGCCCTGCTGGAAAATCGGGGAGCCTCCATACTGCTGGGAGGGCTCCACCTGGCGGTTTGGAGGTGTGGGCCGGAATATATGGCTGGCCATTCCTCACACCCTCTATAGTTTCCATAATCCTCAATAACTTTCTATCTATCTATCTATCTATCTATCTATCTATCTATCTATCTATCTATCTATCTATCTATCTATCTATCTATCTATCTATCTATCTATCTATCTATCTATCTATCTATCTATCTATCTATCTATCTATCTATCTATTGTGGTCGAAGGTTCAAGGTAAACAGCAGGCAGACAGCAGATGTAGAGTAAAAAAGCAATTTCTTTATTCTTGGTAAGCAGAGGAAACTACTGCAGCCCCTGTCAGCTTGTGTCACTGACAATTACCAGCAATAGCCCAATCTTGGGTTAGGGTTTGAGTTTCCTTTTTATACACAATTCTTTGGGGGGATTCAGTAATATGCCCAAAAATTACAATACATTTGTTCAACCACTAAAGAAGAAGTGAAAAAGCCTGTTGCTGTTGATTTTACAATCCCAGATGTTCGTTAAGATTAACAGTTTCCTGAGTACAGACTAAAAGGTCAGCAGTTTGACAGATATGTTGCAAGTTTGTTTTTTCAGCTTTGCGTACACACTTAATTTTTATATGTAAGTCTTATTAATAAACAATTAATCAATAGCCTATCAATACAAACTAATAATATACTTATTTTGTTAAGATGATTATACAGGTAATGGTTTCCTCTTTTAACAATCTTAATGCATTCATATAGTTAACACAAAGAACTCTTATACTCGCAAATATATATACATATACATTTTCGTAGCATAAGGTGGTTTGCATAATAACATATTTTCCATCCACCCAAATGCACACAGACAGTAATCATCAAGGCATTTTAGACTTGTTTATCTAAGTACAAAAATTTAATTGCACTAAGGCATAGTCACGAAATCTTCTTCCCCTCCCTTGGACTAGGTCAAAAGGTCCTCAGCCCAAGATTCTTTGTTCAACTATTATTTAATATATTGATTAAAATTTTTATTATTCCACACTATCTATCTATCTATCTATCTATCTATCTATCTATCTATCTATCTATCTATCTATCTATCTATCTATCTATCTATCTATCTATCTATCTATCTATCTATCTATCTATCTATCTATCTATCTATCTATCTATGTAATCCTGCCAACTACACTATATCTATCTATCTATCTATGTAATCCTGCCAACTACACTATATCTATCTATCTATCTATCTATCTATCTATCTATCTATCTATCTATCTATCTATCTATCTATCTATCTATCTATCTATCTATCTATCTATCTATCTATCGTGGCTTTCACTGCTATATGGTTGCGAGACATGGACGCTATCCAGTGGCCTGAGATGAAGACTGGACTCCTTCATGTGTGTCTCTTCAGAGAATCCTTGGGTGCCGCTGGTTTGACTTTGTGTTGCTCACAGGGTCCTGAATGAGGCACATTACCTGCACTGTGAGGGAGCGTCAGTTACGGCACTACGGCAATGTAGCGCGATTCCCAGAGGGTGGTCCAATTCATAGGACCCTCATTGTTGAGAACCCAAGCGGCTGGAACAGGCCAAGGGGACGCCCACGTAACACCTGGATGCGGCATATAGAGGGTCATTTCTGGAGGGTGGGACTGGATGGCGTGTGTGCCTGATGGGGTTGCCAAACAGAATCTCGAGCCGTTTCGTCATGTGGTGGGTGCGGCAAGGCGCTGTACCAGTGCGTGCTCCCCAACTTGACTCAATCTTACCTTCTTAAAGAAGGCAATATTGGCCAAACCCGTAGACAAGCCCTCTTTAAGGAGACACACTTGTCAGGGAGCGGAAATCTCTGCCAAGTGAGCAGCACAGATACATATCCATTGTTCCCATCAAATGCTGAAGAATAATGGCACCGTGACTCTGTAAAAGGGTCTTGTAAGGAACAAAGACTGCCATTTTACCTATGCCAGCACAATTAAAAGAATTTATCCTTCATTAGTCTGACGTAGCTGTTCGAAAGGAGTGCCAAGAAGTAAGCTGGAAAGAAAATCCTCAGCTTGCAGAGTCCCTGATTCTTCACACGTGTCGCGTGCGCATTTCATTCTGGTGTTTGTTTTGTGCCGTTGAAGGCTGGCACCCTTAAAGCAACAGATGTCACGTTTGTGCTTGTGTCCAGCATGGCTGATCGTGAGAACCTAAATCATACAAAACAAGTTAGTCGCGCCTGCCGCTCTGTCCGTCCGGTTAATGAAGGCTCCTGACGTGAACGTGTAACTGCAACCCAAAGTTCATGACAAAGGTGGAGATCTCCTGAATCAATCGCCTCTCCAGTTTGAACAGGGCTTCATCTGGGCAGAAGCTGTTTGGTCAGAATAAACACCAATTTGCACGAGTCAGTTGTCAAGAAAGCCTTTTTGTAAATTAAAAAAAAAAAAAAAAAAAAAGACACAGATGCAGGCGACAAAAAAAAAAAAAAACCCTAACAAACGTCACCATGGTAACAAGGCTAAACCCCTGTTAGGTGTATTTATTCGTTTTTTACGGCTTCGCTGGACAGATGGTGTCCTGATTTACCTGTGGACACAGGCAATCCAGCTTCTCTTTCTCTCATTTAGTTTCTTCTTTCTTTTTTTTTTTTTTTGTTAAGTTTTGATATTTTGAAGGATTAACAGAAGCCGGCTGTCCCACCTGCCATGTGCAACCTGAGCAAAGCTTTGGCTTCACCGGGGATTATGTGGTGCAGCCATCCAGAAACACAAGGCCGGGACATTAAGCCGCTCTCTTGGTGTGGTTTACCTCGTTGTTTTTTTTTTTTTACAGTACTCAGAATAAATGGGTTCCCTCCCTTTGAAAAATTAAGATTTTGTATTCACTTCTGGGGGGAACGGCAGAACAATTAGCAGAATTTTGATAAAATTGAGTTTACTTAAACGTCTGTTGTAAGAGCCATTTCCTAGTTACATAAATGTTTTACTAAATGTTAGTACGTAATCGGGCGGCACGGTGGCGCAGTGGGTAGCGCTGCTGCCTCGCAGTTGGGAGGCCTGGGGACCCAGGTTCGCTTCCCGGGTCCTCCCTGCGTGGAGTTTGCATGTTCTCCCCGTGTCTGCGTGGGTTTCCTCCAGGCGCTCCGGTTTCCTCCCACAGTCCAAAGACATGCAGGTTAGGTGGATTGGCGATTCTAAATTGTCCCTAGTGTGTGTGTGTGGTGTGTTTGTGTGTGTCCTGCGGTGGGTTGGCACCCTGCCCAGGATTGATTCCTGCCTTGTGCCCTGTGTTGGCTGGGATTGGCTCCAGCAGACCCCCGTGACCCTGTGTTCGGAATTCAGCGGGTTGGAAAATGGATGGATGGATGGATAGTACATAATCTATGGGAGGTTCCTATAACCCCCATTAGTTGAACTGAATTGGCATACAGTGATCGCCCGCCTATTTGTCCTCACAGGTGGCGCAGTGGTAGTGCTGCCGCTTTGCAGTATGGAGACTGTAGAAGATTGAGGGTTCAGTTCCTCCATGTGTGGATAGCGCTTTGAGTACTGAGAAAAGCGCTATATACATGTAATGAATTATTATTATCGCGGAAATTACATTCCAGACCCACCCGCGATAGGTGAAAATCCACGATATAGAAAGACCATAGCATGTTTTTTTTTATAGTTTAAGCCTTAAAATATCCATCCCACACACTTTAAACACATGTAAACTTATTAAAACACACTTTGTAAACACATACAGTGCATCCGGAAAGTATTCACAGCGCATCACTTTTTCCACATTTTGTTATGTTACAGCTTTATTCCAAAATGGATTAAATTCATTTTTTCCTCAGAATTCTACACACAACACCCCATAATGACAACGTGAAAAATGTTTACTTGAGGTTTTTGCAAATTTATTAAAAATAAAAAAACTGAGAAATATAGAAAGTATTCACAGCCTTTGCTCAATACTTTGTCGATGCCCCTTTGGCAGCAATTCCAGCCTCAAGTCTTTTTGAATATGATGCCACAAGCTTGGCACACCTATCTTTGGCCAGTTTCGCCCATTCCTCTTTGCAGCACCTCTCAAGCTCCATCAGGTTGGATGGGAAGCGTCGGTGCACAGCCATTTTAAGATCTCTCCAGAGATGTTCAATCGGATTCAAGTCTGGGCTCTGGTTGGGCCACTCAAGGACATTCACAGAGTTGTCCTGAAGCCACTCCTTTGATATCTTGGCTGTGTGCTTAGGGTCGTTGTCCTGCTGAAAGATGAACCGTCGCCCCAGTCTGAGGTCAAGAGCGCTCTGGAGCAGGTTTTCATCCAGGATGTCTCTGGACTTTGCTGCAGTCATCTTTTTCTTTATCCCGACTAGTCTCCCAGTCCCAGCCGCTGAAAAACATCCCCACAGCATGATGCTGCCACCACCATGCTTCACTGTAGGGATGGGATTGGCCTGGTGATGAGCGGTGCCTGATTTCCTCCAAACGTGACGCCTGGCATTCACACCAAAGAGTTCAATCTTTGTCTCATCAGACCAGAGAATTTTCTTTCTCATGGTCTGAGAGTCCTTCAGGTACCTTTTGGCAAACTCTAGGTGGACTGCCATGTGCCTTTTACTAAGGAGTGGCTTCCGTCTGGCCACTCTACCATACAGGCCTGATTGGTGGATTGCTGTAGAGATGGTTGTCCTTCTGGAAGGTTCTCCTCTCTCCAAAGAGGACCTCTGGAGCTCTGCCAGAGTGACCATCGGGTTCTTGGTCACCTCCCTGACTAAGGCCCTTCTCCCCCAATCGCTCAGTTTAGATGGCCGGCCAGCTCTAGGTAGAGTTCTGGTGGTTTCGAACTTCTTCCACTTATGGATGATGGAGGCCACTGTGCTCATTGGGACCTTCAAAGCAGCAGAAATTTTTCTGTAACCTTCCCCAGATTTGTGTCTCGAGACAATCCTGTCTCGGAGGTCTACAGACAATTCCTTTGACTTCATGCTTGGTTTGTGCTCTGACATGAACTGTCAACTGTGGGACCTTATATAGACAGGTGTGTGCCTTTCCAAATCAGGTCCAATCAACTGAATTTACCACAGGTGGACTCCAATGAAGCTGCAGAAACATCTCAAGGATGATCAGGGGAAACAGGATGCACCTGAGCTCAATTTCGAGCTTCATGGCAAAGGCTGTGAATACTTATGTACATGTGCTTTCTCAGTTTTTTTATTTTTAATAAATTTGCAAAAATCTCAAGTAAACTTTTGTCACGTTGTCATTATGGGGTGTTGTGTGTAGAATTCTGAGGAAAAAAATGAATTTAATCCATTTTGGAATAAGGCTGTAACATAACAAAATGTGGAAAAAGTGATGTGCTGGGAATACTTTCTGGATGCACTGTATGATATGTGGATGTCGGGTTAAGGATATGAGTAACATCTCTCAATTATAAAACAACAGTAACGGCGCACTGCACGATAACATGCAGTGAATACGCTTGACTTGAGCATTTATAGTATTCATCCTCTTTCTCTGTACGTTTACCATTCGTTTGCTCAGAGGATGACTTGCTGCTCCCTGAGCAGCTCTTCTTTAGTCCACCCTAGTGGCCTGCAGCTTCCCTTCTTTCGTCGGCATCTTTTCACGTTAAAACTGATTAAGTTAGTTTTTGTGTTGCAATTACTTACTACGTTTTCTTTAATCTTTCACTTAATTTGGCACTTAAGTCTTCAATCTGCCTCAAGAATGATTAGCGAAGGTGGTAGGGAATGAGAACGGCGCCCGTACGCATGCGCCACATGGCCGCCCTGCTGCGCGCTGCCGAGAGTTGATTCTACAATAAAATAAAATAAAAATAAAAAGAGTAATAAAATCATCACCCCGAAAGCGGATAGTAGACGTCACGTAGTATATGTGTACCAAATTTCAAGTCAATAGGTGAAACAGTTTGCCAGCTACAGGTGAGTTAAAATCCTGGACAGACAAACGAAGCCACAGTAGCGTATTATAGAAGACTAGCCGACCCGCGGCGTAGCATACGCCGCATAATTATGTATTGATGGGTGAACACTTCCTGAAAGACACAGTTGTCCAAATGGGGTGGGTATGAGGATACGACTGTGAGTGAATGAAAAGATGGAACTCTGGAGAGAGCAACATACAATTGTCCGTGACTGAAAACTGGGTTTGGCAGATACAGGCGTATCGTTTTGAAAGTTTGTCCCTGTGCCTTATTAATTGTCATTGCAAAGGCCAATCTAACAGGAAATTGTCTGCGTGTAAAAGTAAAAGGCAAATTTGAATCTGATGGGGTCAGGGATATCCGGGGAATAAGGACAGTTTGTGAGGTAGGAGCTGCGATTGTTTTACACTCCAGTACATTGCAGTGAATGCTGGTAACAGTCTGTCTGGTGCCATCACAGAGACTTCTTACTGGCAGGAGGTTTCTGAGAAGCATGACGACTGAACCAATTTTAATTTTGAGTTTATGCGGAGGCATGCCAGTGGGAGTAAGACTGCTAAGAAATTCTTTGGGAAATGAAGGACATTCTCGGAAGTGAATGGTGATAGTAGCTGGAAGTATTTGGGACATCGCCACAATTTCTGCCTCGCCACCATAAACTCTGGAAGTATTCATGTAGTCAGCGTATTGTTGAGCAGACTGTAAGACTATGCTTCCGTGACTAAGAACAATGGACAGCACATCGCCGAAGTTATCGCAATGTTGGCAAACAAAGGTTACAGCCATGTTGCGAAGTTCGAGTGCAACAGTTTCGTCGATGACATTTTTCCAGAAATATCTGACTGATAGAAAGAAACAGTTACCTGATGCAGGAATTTGTATAACCTTGAAAGAAGAGTTGTTTCCATGAAATACATGTGAAGCGGTGGCCATGTTAGGAAAATGAACAGTCATCGTGGCTCCGAGGTGCATGTGGACTGTAGCACAGAGCAAAGCGACTCAGGATGTGTTTGGTGAGGAGTTGCGTGTGGGCACATGAGCAGGCAATGCGCATGCTTTGAGAGCGATGGTGGAGGAGGGCTAGAGTTGGTGGGCGGGGCTCTGTCATGCGTACACCATGCGCACTGCCTGTCTCATGCCTCGAGAGCGAGGGTTAGAGTTGGCGGGCGGGGCTCTGTCGTGCGTATCCCATGACGCGGGAGGAGGGTTAGAGTTGGCGGGCGGGGCTCTGTCGTGCGTATCCCATGACGCGGGAGGAGGGTTAGAGTTGGCGGGCGGGGCTCTGTCGTGCGTATCCCATGACGCGGGAGGAGGGTTAGAGTTGGCGGGCGGGGCTCTGTCGTGCGTATCCCACGACGCGGGAGGAGGGTTAGAGTTGGCGGGCGGGGCTCTGTCGTGCGTATCCCATGACGCAGGAGGAGGGTTAGAGTTGGCGGGCGGGGGCTCTGTCGTGCGTATCCCATGACGCGGGAGGAGGGTTAGAGTTGGCGGGCGGGGGCTCTGTCGTGCGTATCCCACGACGCAGGAGGAGGGTTAGAGTTGGCGGGTGGGGCTCTGTCGTGCGTATCCCACGACGCAGGAGGGTTAGAGTTGGCGGGCGGGGCTCTGTCGTGCGTATCCCATGATGCGGGAGGAGGGTTAGAGTTGGCGGGCGGGGCTCTGTCGTGCGTATCCCATGACGCGGGAGGAGGGTTAGAGTTGGCAGGCGGGGCTCTGTCGTGCATACCCCATGGTTTTAGAGTTTGCGGGCGGGGCTCTGTCATGCGTACACCATGCGCACTGCCTGCTCATGCCTCGAGAGCGAGGGTTAGAGTTGGTGGGAGGGGCTTTGTCATGCGTATCCCTTGACGCGGGAGGAGGGTTAGAGTTGGTGGGCGGGGCTCTGTCGTGCATACCCCATGATGCAGGAGGAGGGTTAGAGTTGGCGGACGGGGGCTCTGTCATGCGTACACCATGCGCACTGCCTGCTCATGCCTCGAGAGCGAGGGTGGACGCAAGAGGAGGGTTAGAGTTGGTGGGAGGGGCTTTGTCATGCGTATCCCATGACGCAGGAGGAGGGTTAGAGTTGGCGGGCGGGGCTCTGTCGTGCGTACCCCATGGTCTTAGAGTTGGCGAGCGGGGCTCTGTCGTGCGTACACCATGCGCACTGCCTGCTCATGCCTCGCGAGCAATGGTGGACGCAGGAGGAGGGTTAGAGTTGGCGGCGGGGCTCTGTCGTGCGTATCCCATGACGCGGGGAGGAGGGTTAGAGTTGGTGGGAGGGGCTCTGTCGTGCGTATCCCATGACGCGGGAGGAGGGTTAGAGTTGGCGGGCGGGGCTCTGTCGTGCGTATCCCATGACGCAGGAGGAGGGTTAGAGTTGGCAGGCGGGGCTCTGTCGTGCGTACCCCATGGTCTTAGAGTTGGCGGGTGGGGCTCTGTCGTGCGTACACCATGCGCACTGCCTGCTCATGCCTCGAGAGCGAGGGTGGATGCAGGAGGAGGGTTAGTGTTGGCGGGCGGGGCTCTGTCGTGCATGCGTGCGTACCCCATGGTCAGGTCGACTTGGTCTTTTATATATATAGAAGATTTTAACGTCACACAAAACAAGGCAGTGAGACAAAAGGACAACTGCTGTACAGGCTTTTAAATGACTGACACGCAGAGGGACAAGCAGAACAAACATCTTGGCAGAAGGAGCACAAAGCCAGCACAAAGTCCACTTCTCCTTAACTTGCATTCAGCTCAATCCAGCCTTCACAACTCGAAGTGGCAGGAGCGTAGCGCACCTCTGGGTAGGGGGGCGGTTTGAACAAAGTCAACTTCTGCTTAACTTGCGTTCAGCTCCCCCCTTCACAAAGCGAGTGGCAGAGACGTGAAGTGGCAAAAGGACGGCTGCTGTACAGTCTTTTAAGCGAGTGACGCAAAGCGCGACAAACACAACACACAGCTGACCAGCAGCAGCAGCAAGTCACCAGCTGAACCGATCACATCTCTTTAGCGTGCGTTCAGACCCCCCCTTCACAACACGAGCAGCGTTCTAAGTGCCGCGAAAAAGAGATTTAACCAGGCCCGGGACAGGAAATAAAGGACAAATATTGTTTTTTTACAAAAGTTTTAAAGTAAAAATGAAAATAATGCATATGTAACAATTCCCATGAAAATAACAATCTCTTTAAATTATTTATCCGGTAAACCAAACCCGGGGGTGTGCAAGCGAAGCGAGCAGGGGGCAGAGCCTCCTAGTAATAATAATAGTATTAATACATCCGCGATGTAGCGGGGGGCGCGATAACTGAACCGCGATATAGCGGGGGATCACAATATTCTAACTATTTCTAGCTTCTCTGACTTAACATTATTCTCAGTTTGAGATCAGCCTTGCCATGCGTAAGTGCGCAGAGGGCACATGGTTTTAGACCGTGCCTACGTGCCTCTTGTGCCTTGCGTGCGTGTTTTGTGTGCCAAGTAGCATGAAAGACAAAGCACTTAATTGCATGTGCTGTGCCGTACGTTTAAAGCGTACAGAAGAAGAAGTAAAGAATCTTTCAGTATAGAAACAGTTAAAGTTTTACAAGAAAAGCAAAGTTTAGAGAAGATTCATTTTTCTTTTTTTTTTTTTTGCATTTTATTCTACGTGTGTAACAACTTTTTCTTTTTTTTCTTGTGTGGATTATTTGCTTTGAATTTTCACCTAAATATTTTTAAAACAAACTTTTGGACTGAGAGATTTCTTTCAGCACGCGTTTTACCCGTGCTTGAACTCGCCTTACGCTCCGGCGGCTACATCTGCTTTATTAACAACGTACACAAGCTTGATTACCAAACATCATTCGGATAAGAAAATAATCCATTCATTCATTTTCCGCCGTTTATCTGAGACCGGGTCACAATGGCAAACGTCTTAGCAGTGAGGCCCAAATGTCTCTTTCCCCCAACTGATACTGTGGGGGTCCCAAGGCGTTCCCAGGCCATCTGGGAGATACAGTGGCATGCAAATATTTGAGACCCCCCCCCCCTTGTTTAAAATGTCTGTTGCTGTGAATAGTTAAGTGAGTAGAAGATGAACTGATCACCCAAAGGTGTCAATTTGAAGAGTACACATTTCTTTTCGGCATTTTATTCAAGATTAGTTTATTGATTTTGTTTTGCACACTTTGTACAGTGGGGGGCACGGTGGTGCAGTGGGTAGCGCTGCTGCCTCGCAGTTAGGAGACCTGGGTTTGCTTCCCGGGTCCTCCCTGCGTGGAGTTTGCATGTTCTCTCCGTGTCTGCGTGGGTTTCCTCCCACAGCCTAAAGACATGCAGGTTAGGTGCATTGGCGATCCTAACTTGTCCCTAGTGTGTGCTTTGTATGTGTGCCCTGCGGTGGGCTCGCGCCCTACCCAGGATTTGTTCCTGCCTCGTGCCCTGTGGATTGGATAGGATTGGCTCCAGCATACCCCCATGACCCTGTGTTAGGATATAGCGGGTTGGATAATGACTGACTGACTGACTGAGTGACTTTGTACAGTAAAAAAAAGAAACGGATCACCATGCAAACGTTTGGGCACCCCAATATTTGAGATCTCAGATAACTTTTCCCAAGTTGGTCTCAGGGCCGTTCACAGTTATTGTTGGGAAACCCCAGGAGTTGCAAATGTCAAAGCTGTTGTGGCGGACGGCCAGGACGCCTCTCCCTTGTAAGGACCGGGGGAGCAAGCCAGGTCAGGACAGTACCTCCTCCGGAACGCTAGATGGCAACCCCCCCCCCCCCCCCCCCCCCCGGGTTGCAGCAGTGCCTCGGACTCCCTCAGGGCTTCATGGGAGTTGGAGTTTGGTGCAGCCCTGTTAGGATCTGTGGGCGCTGCCAGGGGGTGCTGTAGCTGCTGCTGAGCCCTACAGCGCAGCTCTTCTGCCACACCTGGAAGTGCTCCCGGAAATAGGTCATCAAGCACCTGGCGCACTTCCGGGTGGGCTATAAAAGGAGCCAGCAGACACTACTCCGGGAGCCAGAGTCGGGAGGAGGCAGACGAAGCTTGCCCAGAGGAGTGGAGAAGGAAAAGAAGAAGAAGAAGAAGAAAAGAAGAAGAAAAGTAAAAGTATTGTATTAGTGCTGTGCATGGGACTGTGTGGTGGGCTCATGGAAACGGGGAAGTAATTCTCCACGAGCGGAAAGAAAATAAAAAACGTTTGTGTGCTTTGAACCTGTGACCTACACCTGTCTGTGTCAGGGCTGACCTTTACACTGCATAAATTCTCAGACTCCTCAGACTTTGTCCCAACAATCAGCAACCCTGGGCTCCTCTAAGCAGCTGCCTGGCACTTTGAAACATAAAAGAATTGATGTTCACAAAGCAGGAGAAGGCGACAAGAAGATAGCAAAACATTTTCAGGTGGCTGTGTCCTCAATCCATAATGAAACATAATGAAAATTCATAATGAAATTTCTGAATTTCCCCTTGGGATTAACAAATTGGAAACGGGTTCGACTTACTGCCGGCAATGCGGACCAAGCTCTGGCACCGATTGTACAGGGACCGAACAGCCCTTATCAGGGGGGCCAGTACCCCATACTCTCGGAGTACCCCCCACAGGATTCCCCGAGGGACACGGTCGAATGCCTTTTCCAAGTCCACAAAACACATGTAGACTGGTTGGGCAAACTCCCATGCACCCTCCAGGACCCTGCTATGGGTATAGAGCTGGTCCACTGTTCCGCGACCAAGACGAAAACCACACTGTTCCTCCTGAATCCGAGGCTCGACTATCCGACGGACCCTCCTCTCCAGGACCCCTGAATAGACTTTTCCAGGGAGGCTGAGGAGTGTGATCCCTCTGTAGTTGGAACACACCCTCCGGTCCCCCTTCTTAAAGAGGGGGACCACCACCCCGGTCTGCCAATCCAGAGGCACTGTCCCTGATGTCCATGCGATGTTGCAGAGGCGTGTCAACCAAGACAGTCCTACAACATCCAGAGCCTTGAGGAACTCCGGGCGTATCTCATCCACCCCCGGGGCCCTGCCACCAAGGAGTTTTTTGACCACCTCGGTGACCTCAGTCCCAGAGATGGGGGAGCCCATCTCTGAGTCCCCAGGCTCTGCTTCCTCATTGGAAGGCATGTTAATGGGATTGAGGAGGTCTTCGAAGTACTCCCCCCACCGACCCACAACGTCCCGAGTCGAGGTCAGCAGCGCACCATCCCCACCATATACAGTGTTGACACTGCACTGCTTCCCCTTCCTGAGACGCCGGATGGTGGACCAGAATCTCCTCGAAGCCGTCCGAAAGTCGTTCTCCATGGCCTCCCCAAACTCCTCCCACGCCCGAGTTTTTGCCTCAGCAACCACCAAAGCCGCATTCCGCTTGGCCTGCCGGTACCTATCAGCTGCCTCCAGGGTCCCACAGGACAAAAGGGTCCTGTAGGACTCCTTCTTCAGCTTGACAGCATCCTTCACCACCGTTGTCCACCAGCGGGTTCGGGGATTGCCGCCACGACAGGCACCGACCACCTTACAGCCACAGCTCCGGTCAGCCGCCTCAACAATAGAGGCACGGAACATGGCCCATTCGGACTCAATGTCCCCCACCTCCCTCGGGACATGGTCGAAGTTCTGCCGGAGGTGGGAGTTGAAGCTACCTCTGACAGGGGGCTCTGCCAGACGTTCCCAGCAGACCCTCACAACACGTTTGAGCCTACCACGCCTGACCGGCATCCTCCCCCACCATCGAAGCCAACTCACCACCAGGTGGTGATCAGTTGACAGCTCCGCCCCTCTCTTCACCCGAGTGTCCAAGACATGTGGCCGCAAGTCCGACGACACGACCACAAAGTCGATCATCGAACTGAGGCCTAGGGTGTCCTGGTGCCAAGTGCACATATGAACACCCCTATGCTTGAACATAGTGTTCGTTATGGACAATCCGTGACGAGCACAGAAGTCCAATAGCAAAACACCGCTCGGGTTCAGATCAGGGGGGCCATTCCTCCCAATCACGCCCTTCCAGGTCTCACTGTCATTGCCCACGTGAGCATTGAAGTCTCCTAGCAGAACGAGGGAGTCCCCAGAAGGTATGCCCTCTAGCACCCCCCTCCAGGGACTCCAAAAAGGGTGGGTACTCCGAACTGCTGTTCGGTGCATACGCACAAACAACAGTTAGGACCCGTCCCCCCACCGCGAAGGGAGGCTACCCTCTCGTCCACTGGGGTAAACCCCAATGTACAGGCTCCAAGTCGGGGGGCAATAAGTATACCCACACCTGCTCGGCGCCTCTCACCGGGGGCAACTCCAGAGTGGACAGAGTCCAGCCCCTCTCAAGGAGATTGGTTCCAGAGTCCAAGCTGTGCGTCGAGGTGAGTCCGACTATATCTAGCTGGAACCTCTCAACTTCGCGCACTAGCTCAGGCTCCTTCCCCTTCAGAGAGGTGACATTCCACGTCCCAAGAGCCAGCTTCTGTAGCCGAGGATTGGACCGCCAAGGTCCCCGCCTTCGGCCACCACCCAACTCACACTGCACCCGACCTCCTTGGACCCTCCCATAGGTGGTGAGCTGGGCGTTGAGGGGGTCCGGTTTGGTGGGCTCAGGATTGGGTCACTGCTTTTTGCAGATGATGTTGTCCTGTTTGCTTCATCAGGCCGTGATCTTCAGCTCTCTCTGGATCGGTTCGCAGCCGAGTGTGAAGCGGCTGGGATGAGAATCAGCACCTCCAAATCCGAGACCATGGTCCTCAGCCGGAAAAGGGTGGAGTGCCCTCTCAGGGTTGGTAGCGAGATCCTGCCTCAAATGGAGGAGTTCAAGTATCTTGGGATCTTGTTCACGAGTGAGGGAAGAATGGAGCGTGAGATCGACAGGCGGATCGGTGCGGCATCCGCAGTAATGCGGGCGCTGCATCGGTCTGTCGTGGTGAAAAAGGAGCTGAGCCGCAAGGCGAAGCTCTCAATTTACCAGTCGATCTATGTTCCTACCCTCACCTATGGTCATGAACTATGGGTAGTGACCGAAAGAACGAGATCGCGAATACAAGCGGCTGAAATGAGTTTCCTCCGCAGGGTGTCTGGGCTTTCCCTTAAAGATAGGGTGAGAAGCTCAGTCATCCGGGAGGGGCTCAGAGTAGAGCCGCTGCTCCTCCGCATCGAGAGGAGTCAGATGAGGTGGCTTGGGCATCTGATCAGGATGCCTCCTGGACGCCTCCCTGGTGAGGTGTTCCGGGCACGTCCAACCGGGAGGAGGCCCCAGGGAAGACCCAGGACACGTTGGAGGGACTATGTCTCTCGACTGGCCTGGGAACGCCTTGGGATTCTCCCGGAAGAGCTAGAAGAAGTGGCCGGGGAGAGGGAAGTCTGGGCATCTCTGCTCAAGCTGCTGCCCCCGCGACCCGACCTCGGATAAGCAGGAGACAATGGATGGATGGATGGATTAACAAATTATCTATCTATCTATCTATCTATCTATCTATCTATCTATCTATCTATCTATCTATCTATCTATCTATCTATCTATCTATCTATCTATCTATCTATCTACAGTGCATCCAAAAAGTATTCACAGCACATCACTTTTTCCACATTTTGTTATGTTACAGCCTTATTCCAAAATGGATTAAATTCATTTTTTTCCTCAGAATTCTACACACAACACCCCATAATGACAATGTGATAAAAGTTTACTTGAGGTTTTTGCAAATTTATTAAAAATAAAAAAATTGAGAAAGCACATGTACATAAGTATTCACAGCCTTTGCCATGAAGATCGAAATTGAGCTCAGGTGTATCCTGTTTCCCCTGATCATCCTTGAGATGTTTCTGCAGCTTCATTGGAGTCCACCTGTGGTAAATTCAGTTGACTGGACATGATTTGGAAAGGCACACACCTGTCTATATAAGGTCCCACAGTTGACACTTCATGTCAGAGCACAAACCAAGCATGAAGTCAAAGGAATTGTCTGTAGACCCCCGAGACAGGATTGTCTCGAGGCACGAATCTGGGGAAGGTTACAGAAAAATTTCTGCTGCTTTGGAGGTCCCAATGAGCACAGTGGACTCCATTATCCGTAAGTGGAAGAAGTTCGAAACCATCAGGACTCTTCCTAGAGCTGGCCGGCCATCTAAACTGAGCGATCGGGGGAGAAGGGCCTTAGTCAGGGAGGTGACCAAGAACCTGATGGTCACTCTGTCAGAGCTGCAGAGGTCCTCTGTGGAGAGAGGAGAACCTTCCAGAAGGACAACCATCTCTGCAGCAAGCCACCAATCAGGCCTGTATGGTAGAGTGGCCAGACGGAAGCCACTCCTTAGTAAAAGGCACATGGCAGCCCGCCTGGAGTTTGCCAAAAGGCACCTGAAGGACTCTCAGACCATGAGAAAGAAAATTCTCTGGTCTGATGAGACAAAGATTGAACTCTTTGGTGTGAATGCCAGGCGTCACGTTTGGAGGAAACCAGGCACCGCTCATCACCAGGCCAGTACCATCCATACAGTGAAGCATGGTGGTGGCAGCATCATGCTGTGGGGATGTTTTTCAGTGGCAGAGACTGGGAGACTAGTCAGGATAAAGGGAAAGATGACTGCAGCAATGTACAGAGACATCCTGGATGAAAACCTGCTCCAGAGCGCTCTTGACCTCAGACTGGGGCGACGGTTCATCTTTCAGCAGGACAACGACCCTAAGCACACAGCCAAGATATCAAAGGAGTGGCTTCAGGACAACTCTGTGAATGTCCTTGAGTGGCCCAGCCAGAGCCCAGACTTGAATCCGATTGAACATCTCTGGAGAGATCTTAAAATGGCTGTGCACCGACGCTTCCCATCCAACCTGATGGAGCTTGAGAGGTGCTGTAAAGAGGAATGGGCGAAACTGGCCAAGGATAGGTGTGCCAAGCTTGTGGCATCATATTCAAAAAGACTTGAGGCTGGAATTGCTGCCAAAGGTGCATCGACAAAGTATTGAGCAAAGGCTGTGAATACTTATGGACATGGGATTTCTCAGTTTTTTTATTTGTAATAAATTTGCAAAAATCTCAAGTAAATTTTTTTCACGTTGTCATTATGGGGTGTTGTGTGTAGAATTCTGAGGAAAAAAATGAATTTAATCCATTTTGGAATAAGGCTGTAACATAACAAAAGGTGGAAAAAGTGATGCGCTGTGAATACTTTCCGGAAGCACTGCTATCTATCTATCTATCTATCTATCTATCTATCTATCTATCTATCTATCTATCTATCTATCTATCTATCTATCTATCTATCTAGTGCCTTTCATATCTATCTATCTATCTATCTATCTATCTATCTATCTATCTATCTATCTATCTATCTATCTATCTATCTATCTATCTATCTATCTATCTATCTATCTATCTATCTATCTATCTATCTATCTATTGTCACACACGTGCTCCTGGGAGGCAGCTAAAGGGCCTGAATGAGAGCAATTCCATGCCAGACCAGGGGGTGGCGGTGTGCATTATCTCTTTCTCTCACTTCTCTGCATACAAGTTACAGGAAATCCCGCCTGACCCTGACGACGTCACTTCTGGCCTCAATAACGGCACTTTGGCTCCACTGATAACGTCATTTTCAGTTACGGCCTCCATGACATCACTTCCAGTTCCAGCCCTACTGATGACATCACTTCTGGTTCCTGGCCACCAATGACACCACTTCCGGTCCCGGCCCTACTAATGACATCACTTCCTCCGTTCTCCCTTAAAGCCGCCATCTTTTTGCCAGCAAATCAGCTCAGTTGTGGACTCAAACCTGTACAAATCTGTACCTAACAATTATCCATTGCAGCCAGGAGCAATTTACGGGTTGCTGCCCTAAACCTTTTCTGTGTGACTCTTTGTCATGCTTATGACAACTGGCGTAGTCAGGGCCAGGCGGAATTTCCCATAACTGGTCTGCAGAGAAGTGAGAGAAAGAGTTAGTGCCGCTTCTACTAAGAATCTAGTTGGCAAGATGAGTGACCATCGGATGTGTAAAAGTAAAATGTATGAAACGAACAATTCGAACTGATCTTTCATAAGTGAAAATTGAAACAGTAATTTGGAATTGAAGTTGTACAGAATGTTTTTTGGTTGTTTTAAGGAAGCGTATGGATGAAAACTACTTGTCTTTAAACAACAATAAAAAAGAGATGTTAATTATTGGAGGGATTGACGCTGATCACAACAATATTTTGCCATCATTTAACTCAGTTAAAATCCCCATTAATTTTACTGAATCAGCCCGCAATCTCAGAGTTATCTTTGACTCTAGCATGCCATTTAAAGCGCACATTACAAAGTTGTCCAAATCAAGTTTCTTCCATCTTAAAAATGTTGGGAAATTAAGTTACTTCTAAATTAACAGAATTCTGAGAAAATAATTCATGCATTCATTTCTAGTAGGACTGACTACTGCAATGTGGTGTTCACTGGATGTTCAAACTGTTCTTTATTCAGCCTCCAGTTAATCCAAAATGCTGGGGCAAGAATTATTACAAGAACAAGAAAACACATAACACCAGTTCTTAAATCCTTACACTGGCTCCCAGTTAAGTTTAGGGCAGATTTCAAAATCCTCCTTTTAACATATAAAACATTAAATGGCCGAGGTCCGGCTTACTTGTCTGAACTTATTATGACTTACAACCCTGAGCGCACATTAAGATCTCAAGATGCCGGTCTGCTTATGGTTCCAAGGATTAATAAAATAACAGTGGGAGGTTGAGCTTTTAGTTACAGGGCCCCTAAACTGTGGACTGGTCTGCCTGCTATTATAAGAGATGCCCCTTCGGTCTCAGCTTTCAAATCCCTGCTGAAGACTCACTACTTCAGTTTAGCACACCCTGACTAGAGCTGCTGATTAACTGTACAGACTGCATCTCTGTTGTTAGTCATTAGCACTAAAACATAAGTAACATGATAGTTAGAATTTGTTACTAACCCTCACCTATTCAAATATGGCACTTGGTGCCACGGCCCACCTGCCTAAGGTAAAGTCATCTCTGATGGAGGATCACAGGAATCGTCGGATAACGGGGTCCTTTCATTGGATTGGCTGGCCCAGTGCTGACTCAGCTGTGGAATGGCCAATAGGAGGAGGAAACTTGACGGCCGAGGTCTCCAGAACTCTGAACAAATCCAAATCATATTATGGGATATCATCTACTGTTAAATTCTGTTCTGTACTTGTAATATTTTTATTTTACTACTGTATTGAGGATTACCGTATATACTCGAATATAAGCCAACCCGAATATAAGCCGAGGTACCTAATTTTACCTACAAAAACTGGAAAAACTTATTGACTCGAGTATAAGCCTAGGGTTGGAAATGCAGCTGCTACTGGTAAGTTTCAATAATCAAAATAAATACCAATAAAATTACCGTACATTAACTGAGTATGTTTTTGAGTATTTATTTCAAAGAAAAACAGTAAACTATCTCTGTAAGTGGAGAAGAGGCTCAACAAAAACAATATGGTATCTCTCTTGCTTGCTCTCTCTCTCTCGCGCACGCACGTGTGTGTGTGTGTGTGTGTGTCTCTCTCTCGTGTGTGTGTGTGTGTGTGTGTCTCTCTCATGCTCTCTCTCGCGCTCGTACACTCAAGCCTTCTGTAGGGTTGGTGGGGGCAGCCGGACCTGACTCGAATATAAGCCATGGGTGACGTTTTTCAGCACATTTTGGGTGCTGAAAAACTCGGCTTATATTCAAGTATATACGGTACTTGTGTTCTGTTCTGTGTATTGTGTTGTATTGACCCCCTTTTTTGACCCCCACTGCACGCCCAACCTGCCTGGAAAGGGGTCTCTTTTTGAACTGCCTTTCTTGAGGTTTCTTCCATTTTTTCCCCTACAAGGGTTTTTTTTGGGGAGTTGTTCCTTGTCTTCTTCGAGAGTCAAGGCTGGGGGTCTGTCAAGAGGCAGGGCCTGTTAAAGCCCATTGTGGCATTACTTGTGTGATTTTGGGATATACAAAAATAAATTGTATTGCATTGTATTGTAAGCATAGGGCAGGATGGATTCATTTATCGTATTTATTGATTTTTAAGATACAATCGCAATTCCAAAAGATGTCCGGATAGTATGGAAAATGAAAAGAAAAACAAGAAGGAGTGAACTGTCAATTCCATTTACCATGTGTTGTTAAGAGCATGTGCTGTTGGGAGACAGCTTAAGGGTCTGGTGATGGTAGTTACCCGCCGAACCAGGGGTTGGCACCGTTTGCTAATGCCTTCCCTCTTCCTACCTCTCCAGAACAGAAGACTGACAGCCATTCCACCCTTGCTGTCACTTCCATTGTCCGCTCTCCAGGACCTGCCCTTCCTGTCTGGAAGCCGGCCATCTTGGAGTTAGTACTGCTCTGAACGCCAGTCTGAAATGACTACTCTGCATTTATTTTAAATGTTTTCTTTGTTCATTTTTGCATCTAATTATATGGAGTCATCAGGGTGGTGCCCCAGCTCTTTCACGCTGTTGTGTCTCCTCTTACACACTGCAACAACAGATTTGATGTATTACCTTATGAATTTAATTTTTTAAATTTTTTTTGAAAATTTATCTCATGACAAATCTGATGACTGAGACACAATTTAAAAAAAGTTAGGACAGTTGAGTGTTCGCCACTCTGCAACATCACCATAATAACACTTATTAAGTGTTATTATGTAATAACCATGTAATAACACTTATTAAGCATTTCAGCACTACAGACACAAGTTGGTAAAGTTTGGCCACATCATCCAGGTCTACAATTGTATGGGGCCTTTGTTGCCATATTTTGTGTTTCATAATGTGCCACCCATGTCAGGACTGCCAATCTCGTACCCGCACTCTCTGCTTACACAGCCATGAAATCCAGGCAGATCTGGCGTTGGTCTGCTGGAAAAGATGGTGTAAGCATATTTTGCTCCACAAATTTTCCATATATTACTATATTAATGGTGCCCTCACAGATGCCATGGACACTGACACACGCATACCATGACAGACGCATAACATTCAGAATAACTTGGAAGGTCCCTTTTTCTGTAAGACAAAAGGGGGCATTGCCCGCTTTGCTGAACATTTAGTGGCACACAAAGCCTGTTAAGACAGACGATCTAACAGGGATGGAGAAATCTGGCTGCACCATCACCTACATTCCAGAGTGAATTCCTGATCTACAGCTCTACCAACAGTTTGGTCCAGGCATCTGATAACAAAGGTATAAGTCAGAGTTGAGGTAAGACTTCTGCAGTGGCTTCTTCAGACAATCAATCTGGGCTTTCTAATAAGACAAAACGAGACAGTGAGAGTGTTGGGGCACTGGTGGGCAAGCCCCAATAACTGAAATAGTTCTGATCTAAAATAAAGTGAAAATTCAAAAATTCTATCTTCTCACACCAGAGTCCTATTCAGACTGTCCAAGATGGCAGTTCTTCCATTCACAGGAAGAGGTGGGTCCAGGAGGGAGGACAACTGTAAGTCTTCCTTTCTGCAGAGGAAGGAACAAATCCCACAAATGCTTGATTGGAATGAGATCTGGGATATTTGTAGGCCAGGACAAGAGCATGAATTCTTCATCATGTCCCTCAGGACTATTCTCCAACAATCCATGAAGTGTGGCTTGGCGCATTGTCTTGTTGAGAGATGTCACTACCGTCGGGAAATGCTGTACCGTTGCCATGAAGGGGTGTACCTGCAATGATGTTTAGGAAGGTAGTTTGCATCAAATGAATGTCCACATGCACAGACGGACTGGACAATCAGAGGCCTGCTGCCACGGCCTGACCTAGCATTCAGAGCAACCAGTGAAATAAACTAAAGGTGAAATGATATAATGTTATTATACTGGAAAATGAGCAGGCGTTCCATCTGGCGGCCTAGGGGTATTGGCCAGGATGACTGATAGATAGATAGATAGATAGATAGATAGATAGATAGATAGATAGATAGATAGATAGATAGATAGATAGATAGATAGATAGATAGATAGATAGATACTTTATTAATCCCAATGGGAAATTCACATTCTCCAGCAGCAGCATAATGATACAATAAATAATATTAAATTAAAGATTGATAATAATGCAGGTGAAAAACAGACAATAACTTTGTATAATGTTAAATGTTAACGTTTACACCCCCGGGTGGAATTGAAGAGTTTGGGGGAGGAACGATCTCCTCAGTCTGTCAGTGGAGCAGGACAGTGACAGCAGTCTGTCGCTGAAGCTGCTCTTCTGTCTGGAGATGATCCTGTTCAGTGGATGCAGTGGATTCTCCATAATTGATAGGAGCCTGTTGAGCGCCCTTCGCTCTGCCACAGATGTCAGACTGTCCAGCATCATGCCAACAATAGAGCTTGCCTTCCTCACCAGTTTGTCCAGGCGTGAGGCGTCTTTCCTCTTAATGCTGCCTCCCCAGCACACCACCGCGTAGAAGAGGGCGCTCGCCACAACCATCAGATAGAACATCTGCAGCATCTTATTGCAGATGTTGAAGGACGCCAGCCTTCTAAGGAAGTATAGTCGGCTCTGTCCTTTCTTACACAGAGCATCAGTATTGGCAGTCCAGTCTAATTTATCATCCAGCTGCACTCCCAGATATTTATAGGGCTGTACCCTCTGCACACAGTCACCTTTGATGATCACGGGGTCTATGAGGGGTCTGGGCCTCCTAAAATCCACCACCAGCTCCTTGGTTTTGCTGGTGTTCAGTTGTAGGTGGTTTGAGTCGCACCATTTAACAAAGGTCCCTATACTTCTCCTCCAGCCCATTCCTGATGCAGCCCACGATAGCAGTGTCGTCAGCGAACTTTTGCACATGGCAGGACTCCGAGTTGTATTGGAAGTCTAATGAATATAGGCTGAACAGGACCAGAGAAAGTACAGTCCCCTGAGGCGCTCCTGTGTTGCTGACCACAATGTCAGACGTGCAGTTCCCAAGACGCACATACTGAGGTCTGTCTTTAAGATAGTCCACGATCCATGCCACTAGGTATGAATCTAATCCCATCTCTGTCAGCTTGTCCCTAAGGAGCAGAGGTTGGATGGTGTTGAAGGCGCTAGAGAAGTCCAGAAACATAATTCTTACAGCACCACTGCCTCTGTCCAAGTGGGAGAGGGATCGGTGTAGCATATAGATGATGGCATCCTCCGCTCCCACCTTCTCCTGATATGCAAACTGCAGAGGGTCAAGGGCGTGTTGAACCTGTGGCCTAAGGTGGTGAAGCAGCAGCCTCTCCATGGTCTTCATCACATGTGATGTCAGAGCAACAGGCCGAAAGTCATTCAGCTCACTAGGACGTGATACCTTTGGGACTGGGGTGATACAAGATGTTTTCCAAAGCCTCGGGACTCTCCCCTGTTCCAGGCTCAGGTTGAAGATGCGCTGTAGAGGACCCCCCAGCTCCGATGCACAGACCTTCAGCAGTCGTGGCGATACTCCATCTGGACCGGCTGCTTTGCTGGCATGAAGTCTCCTCAGCTCTCTGCTCACTTGCGCTGTAGTAATTATGGGTGGGAATGTGTCTCCTATGCTGGTATCAGCAGAAGGATGTGTGGAGGGTGCAGTACTCCGAGATGAGAGTGAGAGTGGGTTAGGGTGGTCAAACCTGTTAAAGAAGTTGTTCATTTGGTTTGCTCTCTCCACGTCTCTCTTGATGGTGGTACCCCGCTTTGAGCTGCAGCCAGTGATGATCTTCATCCCATCCCACACTTCCTTCATGTTGTTATTCTGCAACTTCTGCTCCAGCTTTCTCCTGTACTGCTCCTTCGCCGCCCTGAGCTGGACTCGGAGTTCCTTCTGCACGCACTTGAGCTCATGCTGATCACCGTCTTTAAAAGCCCTTTTCTTCTGGTTCAAAAGGCTCTTGATGTCACTTGTAATCCATGGACTGGTAGGCCATATACCACAATACAAAGAATGATAGACACTTGGAATAAGCGACCAAGTAGTGTGGTAGACAGTAAGACTTTAGGGACTTTCAAAACTCGACTTGATGTTTTTTTGGAACAAATACTGTAAGTGGATAGGACTGGCGAGCTTTGTTGGGCTGAATGGCCTGTTCTCGTCTAGAGTGTTGTAATGTTCTCATGTTCATCGAGGAGTCTTGGACAACCAAAACTGTGCCAGGGGTTTGTGGTTTTTCCCTCCTTGGACCAGTGTCGGTAGGTACTCACCATGGCTAACTGTGAGCACCCCACAAGCCTTGCTGTTTCAGAAATGCTTTGATCCAGTCGAACAGACATAATGATTCGGCCTTTATGAAAGTCATTCAGGTCTTTATACCTAACCATATCTCCTGCATTCAACATGTTGACTACAAGTACATAATATCAGCTTACTGCCTAGAACGGTGATTTTTTAGGGGGTCAATTTCAGAATTTAGGTATGTTAAACAATTTATAAAACGAAGGAACAGAAATTCGCTGTTAAAAATGATAGAAAAATATAAACAAATAATTTTTATTTTTTACAGAGACATTTATATATGTATCTAAATATAGAAGGGATGGTGAAGAACCCTTTAATTTATGATTTTAAAACCAGCTTGGGTTTTTCTACTTAGAAATCGTTTACCATTAAAATAATATACCATACTATTTTCCAAGGGCGGCATGGTGGCGCAGTGGGTAGCGCTGCTGCCTCGCAGTTGGGAGGCCTGGGGACCTGGGGTCGCTTCCCGGGTCCTCCCTGCGTGGAGTTTGCATGTTCTCCCCATGTCTGCGTGGGTTTCCTCCCAAAGACATGCAGGTTAGGTGGATTGGCGATTCTAAATTGGCCCTAGTGTGTGCTTGGTGTGTGGGTGTGTCTGTGTGTGTCCTGTGGTGGGTTGGCACCCTGCACCCTTGTGCCCTGTGTTGGCTGGGATTGGCTCCAGCAGACCCCCGTGACCCTGTGTTCGGATTCAGCGGGTTGGAAGATGGATGGATGGCCTATTTTCCAACCCGCTATATCCTAACACAGGGTCACAGGGGTCTGCTGGAGCCAATCCCAGCCAACACAGGGCACAAGGCAGGAAACAAATCCCCAGGTAGGGCACCAGCCCACCGCAGGGCACACACACCCACACTAGGGGCAATTTAGGATCACCAATGCACATAACCTGCATGTCTTTGGACTGTGGGAGGAAATTCACACAGACACGGGGAGAACATGCCAACTCTGTGCAGAGAGGACCCGGGAAGCGAACCCAGGTCTCCTTACTGCGAGGCAGTGGCGCCACCGTGCCGCCCTTAAAATAATAATAATTGTAACAATGATTATAAAATTTTGCAATATAACAAAAATATAAAACGATCAAGATATTACAGAAAAAGCTGTCATTAAAGTTATTTTATATTTATGAATATCACGTCTTTATATGTTTTCAAAACTGTATTTGCTGTATTATCATATTTTATTATTATATTGATTTTTTTGTCAGTACTTCAACTCTCCTTTCCCTCTTTTGTTTCCATGTTTTTTGGAATCTTGTTTAGACCAAATTATGACATTATGGGCTTCCTCCACGTGAGTAGGAGTTCACTTTTTGAATAGGTAATAATAAGAATTAGGTATATGTTACAGTGGGGGACATCATGATTTTAGAGAGGCCTAGGTGGGGCCTGACCAAAAAAAGGTTGGGAACCACTGGTCTAGAATATTCCTGACCTTGATGTGTGTCATTGTTACGAGTCAGTCAAAGTCACTCCTTTCACACGGGTGTGCTCAGAATGTTTTGACTTGTCGCTCTATTCTAATACTGTATTATATTTTGCCGCAATGAGAAAATGAACACCACTAGGACAGCTAGTTTGTGAAAGAATAACATTGGGTGGCTTAGGACTTGAGCAGAGCATGCTGGAGAGCTGAACATAAATGGAGAAAAACTAAACTGATTATCCACTATGAAATATTGAAGGTTAAAATAACAGAATACAACAACATAGTTCGTCTTGAGAAGCGCTGCTATTTCTCTAGAATTATAACTAACAATGCTAGTAATCCCAGAGTTTTATTCTCTACAATTGATCGTCTGCTAAATCCAGGTTACTCAATGGAATGCTTCCAAAATACTTTGTGAGGCTTTTGCTGTATTTTTTAATCAAAAAATTAATTATATTAGAAATAATATAGTACATCTCCCCAATACTGATCCTCTTAAACCATTATAAACAAATTAAATTCTTTCACCAGGATAGATTTACCTGATTTATATAAAATAATTTCTCAACTGAGACCCTCCACCTGCGTCCTTGACCCAATAACAACAATTGCTTTCAAAGAAGTATCAAAGAAGAAGTTTGACATTGTAAACTCGTCATTAGATACGGGGGTCTTCCCAGACTGTCTTAAGACTGGCTGTAGTTAAACCCCTGCTCAAGAAAAATAATCTTGAATGCTCTGCTTTTGAAAATTATATACCTATTTCTAACCTGCCTTTCTTAAGTAAAATTAAAAGTAAAAGGCAGTCATTACGCAGCTTAATGATCACTTGAATTAACATTCTGTTCTTGACAAGTTTCAGTCAGGTTTTAGAACAAATCACAGTACAGAAACTGCACTCGTTAAAGTAGTCAATGACTTGCAGGTCAATGCAGACAGAGGCCATTTATCTGTTCTCATCCTGTTAGATCTGAGTGCCGCATTTGACACCATTGATCACAATATTCTTAGAAATCGGCTTAGTCAGTGGGTGGGCCTCTCTGGCAGGGTCTTAAATTGGTTTGAGTCCTACCTGGCAGGTAGAAAATTCTTTGTAAGTTGTGGTAATTACAACTCAAAGACACATGATATCCAATATGGTGTTCCACAAGGCTCTATCCTGGGTCCGCTGCTCTTTTCGATTTACATGCTTCCATTAGGTCAGATTATCTCAGGGCATAACGTGAGCCACCACAGCTGAATTTATCAATAGCGCCTGATGACCCCGACTCTCTTGATTCACTGACACAATGTCTTACTTGTGTTTCTGAATGGCTGAGCAGTAATTTTCTCAAACTAAATAAGGAAAAAACAGAAATTTTAGTGATTGGCAATAATGGATATAATGAGGTTATTAGAAATAAACTTGATGCATTAGGAATAAAAGTCAAGACACAGGTAAAGAATTTAGGGGTAACTATTGACTCTGACCTGAATTTTAAATCACATATTAGTCAGATCACTAGGACAGCATTTTTTCACTTAAGAAATATAACAAAAGTTAGACCTCTTATAACATTGCAAGATGCTGATATTAGTTCACAATTTTGTTTTCAGTCAGCTAGATTATTGTAATGCACTCCTCTCAGGACCACCCAAAAAAAAAGACATCAATCGATTACAACGAGTGCAGAATGGAGCTGCTAGAATCTTAACTAGGAAAAGAAAATTCGAGCACATCACCCCAGTCCTAGCGTCACTACACTGGTTACCTGTGTCATTTAGAATTGACTTTAAAATACTGCTTATGGTGTACAAAGCCTTCAATAATCTGCTCCATCGTATATTTTGGAATGTCTTACACCTTACACTCCAAATCGTAACCTTAGATCTTCAAATGAGGGTCTGCTTAGAATTCCAAGAGCTAAACTTAAAAGAAGTGGTGAGGCGGCCTTCTGCTGTTATGCACCTAAAATCTGGAATCCGAGTTTACCGATAGAAATTCAGCAGGCTAATACAGTGGAGCACTTTAAAACACTGATAAAAACTCATTATTTGAACATGGCTTTCTCATAGCTTCATCTTAGTTTAATCCTGATGCTCTGTATATTCAATTAATTATCATTATTATTCATGGTGGCTCCTAAATCCGTACTAACCCCTAGTTTCTCTTCTGTTCTTTTTCCGGTTTTCTGTGGTGGCGATTTGCGCCACCACCACCTGATCAAAGCACTGTGATGTCCCTACATTGATGGATAAAAGGCCAGAAGTCAACATGACCGTCATCATCAAGTTCTTCCATGTGAACCATGAATACAATGAGGACTGATTGAGGTCATTGATGTTAGGTAGAATGCCTAGAGTGTGACCCGACAAATGGGCGATGGACAAATGCGCCCCGACAAATGCACGCCCGACAAATGTGCGATGACAAAACCGTGAAAATCAAAATATCTGTATCAACAAGCTGTGGAAAGCCTATTGACTGTGCTGACCCACTAATATGTAGCCAGGTATCATGTAATATATAGCAAAATGTTTTATTTCTCATATCTCATAATATTGACATCTAAATTAAGTTTTACAAACCATATTTAAGTAGAACTTTTTATGCTTTTATACTACTACTTTTTTTTTTTCAGAATTCACTGTTTTTAATCTTCTTTATTTATTTATCTGGTTTGTACAATGCTATATACTGTATACGCTGCCGTTCTTTATTATATTCTGTAAGTGCCTTGAGCATGGGAAAGGTGCTATATAAATAAAATTTATTATTATTATTATTACTAATTATCGCACATTTGTCGGCGCGCATTTGTCGACGCGATTTTGACATCACGATTTTGTCAGTGCGCATTTGTCAGCAAGCATTTGTCTATCGTGCATTTGTCGGTGAACCACCTAGAGGAGGCTTGGTGGTCTCGTGCCCTTGGAACCCCTGCAGATTTTATTTTTTTTTCTCCAGCCGTCCGGGATTTTATTTTTGTTTTTTCTGTCCTCCCTGGCCTTCGGACCTTACTTTTATTCTATGTTAATTAGTGTTGCCTAATTTTATTTTCTTATTTATTTTGTCTTTTTTCTCTTTCCTCATCATGTAAACCACTTTGAGCCTCATTGTTTGTATGTGAATGTGCTCTAGAAATAAATGGTGATGTTGTTGTTTAACATAACATCTCTCAAATCTTCCTAATCAAATTCAGGGCCATCAGGGGACCAGAACTTATCCTGGCAGCCCTGAATACCAGGTAGGAACCAAACCTGTAATGGGGCATCAGCTGATTGATGACAAACTAAAACTATAAAATCACATTTCCAGCCAGGAGAACACAAAGGACATCCTGGGCATTAACGCTTTGACCAGTCAACAGGAATATGAGCAGGGATTAAAAGGTCAAAGCTGTGCTTGTGTACAGGAACTCGCTGTATTCATCTTGTACCCCACAGTAATTACCTGTTGAAATGATCAATTAGAGTCAATTTGCAGTGCTTAGCAATTTAGTGGAAGGAAGATTTTTCTTTTTTAATAAATAAAGAGTTCCATGCTGCTAATGGAAGCAGCCTGTGATTTTGGACTTCAGCAGTAAACTAATGGGCATGAGATTTTAGCTTCTGTAATTTCACACTCATTCCAATTAAAAATCAGACAATGGCCTTTCATTGTTTTCCGTTATTGGCAAATGCAGGCTTCACGTGTGAGATACACACATACACCTGTGATGCCCAGTTTTGCCCACATATTGAGGTCAAGCACCTGCCCAGCACATTCTTATTGAATCCCAGGTGTCACCAACTGCTTTGGTGGCATTTCTCTGGAAAATTTATTAGCAGGGGCAACAGATCCTTTTAATGTTGCATATGTTGTTTCCTTTTTTATTTCAATTAAATAAATTCCGGCCTGCTGGTACACCATTCAAGGATAGCTCAAGAAACCTACAACCCTGAACTGGATTATGTGGGTTAAATAATGACCTTGTCGGGCTTTTCAGCTATGCTAGTGCCGCATTTGACACCATTGATCACAATATTCTTAGAAATCGCCTTAGTCAGTGGGTGGGCCTCTCTGGCAGGGTCTTAAATTGGTTTGAGTCCTACCTGGCAGGTAGAAAATTCTTTGAAAGTTGTGGTAATTATACTTCAAAGACACATGATATTCTATATGGTGGTCCACAAGGCTCTATCCTGGGTCCGCAGCTCTTTTCGATTTACATGCTTCCGTTAGGTCAGATTATCTCAGGGCATAACGTGAGCCACCACAGCTGTATTTATCAATAGCGCCTGATGACCCCGACTCTCTTGATTCACTGACACAATGTCTTACTTGTGTTTCTGAATGGCTGAGCAGTAATTGTCTCAAACTAAATAAGGAAAAAACAGAAATTTTAGTGATTGGCAATAATGGATATAATGAAGTTATTAGAAATAAACTTGATGCATTAGGAATAAAAGTCAAGACACAGGTAAAGAATTTAGGGGTAACTATTGACTCTGACCTGAATTTTAAATCACATATTATTCAGATCACTAGAACAGCATTTTTTCACTTAAGAAATATAACAAAAGTTAGACCTCTTATAACATTGCAAGATGCTGAGAAATTAGTTCACAATTTTGTTTTCAGTCAGCTAGATTATTGTAATGCACTACTCTCAGGACCACCCAAAAAAAGACATCAATGGATTACAATGAGTGCAGAATGGAGCTGCTAGAATCTTAGCAGATTATATGATGCATATTTATTTTTTTTTTATAACATTTTATTAAAATCAGATAACATTCCATACAAGTTTAACAAAGCTAGATTTCAAACAAATTGACGCCCACTCATGAGAAAGAGGGCTAGGTCATGTGGAACGAGCCTGGGACACAGACAGGCAGACATGTTATTTTGCACCACCACACGTTTATTTGCACTACTATTTACAAAGTCGCGTGCCACACAAACCCCAATCTCCCCCAAAGTCCAGGCCAACCACACTTTGCCTTCTTCGGACCGCCTCCTTCTCTCGTCCTGCTTCCACCCGACTCCAGCCTCGAATGAAGGGAGGGAGCCCCTTTTATCCATACCCGGATGTGCTCCAGGTGTGCACCGGCAATCTTCCACCCGACACGCCCCAGTGTGGCGGAAGTGCCGGCTGTCTCCCCGGAAGCACTCCGGGTGTTCCCTCTCTTCTTCCCCCCAGCACTTCCTGGTGTGACGGAAGTGCTGGGGTCCAGGGTCCATCAAGCATTGGGATGCCCCCTGGCGGTGACCACAGGCCCCTACAGGGTTTGAGCTTCTAAGCCTTGTACCCGTGGCCCCCAATACAACCAGGGCGGTCGCCCCCTCGTGGTCTGGAGGAGTCATGAGCCCTCCTCCTGTCTCCCCGGGCGTCCTGGCCAGGTAGAAATCCCAGCCGGGTGCCACAGTCAGCAGAGTAAAACTTTAATAATAGTAAATATATGTAGGTAAACAAAAGAATAAAAATAAATAGAATAAAAAAGAGGGGAGAGAATCCAATTTAAATGCTTATTCTAAAATGATCAGATCCTGCCAGGTTTTGAAAAAGATCCAGTAAATAGAATTTGATTTTTTACAATTTTAGATGATATATAACATCAGTTACCCACTGACTTAAAAGAGGAGAGTAAGGATTCTTTCATTTAAGCAAATGAAGTTTACGTGCCAATACTGAAGTAAAGGCAATCATACTTTGTTTGTCCTTTTCCACTTTAAGCCCCTCTGGCAGCCCACCAGACACAGCTGTTAGTGGATTAGGAGGTGATTGTGACCCCAAGGCTGTCTGAAAGGCATTTAAAAACTTTGGTCCAGAATGAAGTTAATTTGGTGCAGTCCCAAAACATGTGGCCCAGTGAGGCTGGAGCTCGATTGCAATGTTCACAGGCTGGATCTTGCTCTGGAAACATTTTGGACAAGTTTAAACGAGACAGATGTGCTCGCTATATAATTTCGAGTTGAATAATTGTATGCTTTGTTCATATGGAGTTCAAGTGGATTCTGTGCATTGCTACTTTCCACTCCGTTTCTGAGATGTTGAGTAAGAGATCCTTTTCCCACTATCCTCTTCGATCTTTGAAAGGGAGGGACTATAAAATGTGTTTTTATATTACGGAAGTGCTGTCTGAGTCCTCAAGACTGAGCAATATTTTTTCGGCATAGAGGTAGGTGAGAGGTGAGGAAAATTGGGCAGGTTCTTTTTAACAAAGTTTCTAATTTGAAGGTAGTGAAAGAAATGTGTAGCTGGAAAGTTCAACTTGGAGTGTAATCATTTGTACAATGTGAAGACGTTGTCTATGTACAGATCAAGTCAAGTCGGGAAGCATGCACCGGTACAGCGCGTTGTCGCACCCATTACATGACAAAACAGCTCGGGATCCCGGTTGGCAACTCCCACAATCCGGAAATGTCCCTCTATCTGCCACAGCCGGGTGTTACGTGGGTGACCCATTGGTCTGGTCCAGCCACTCAGGTCCCCAACAATGAGGATCTTAAGAGCCAGATCACCCTCAGGGAAACGCGCCACATGGCCGTAGTGCCGTAACTGACGTTCCCTCACAATGCAGGTCATGTGCCTCATTCGGGACTCTGCGAGCAACACAAAGTCCAACCAATGGCCTCCAAGGATTTTCCGGAGAGACACACATGAAGGAGTCCAGTCTTCGTCTCAGGTCACTGGATAGCGTCCATGTCTCACAAATGTATAGCAATACAGGAAGCACCAGTACTCTAAAGACTTATACCTTCGTCCTTTTGCATAGATATCAGGAGCGCCACACACCCCTTTCCAGTGACCTCATGACCCCCCATGCTCTCCCAATCCGTCTACTGACTTCATAGGAAGAGTCACCAGAGACATGAATGTCACTGCCGAGGTAAGTAAACCTCTTGATGAGGTCGACACTCTCTGAAGACAGACACACTGCTGATGGCCGAGCCCAAGAGCTCATTAAAGGTCTGGTGGCTCTTTGGTTTTATCAGGACACTCGCAAACCTAGACACTCTGACTCCTCACTCAGTCTCTTGAGTGCCCCGATCTGAGCCTCCATTGACTCCATGAAGATCACAGCATCGTCAGAAGTCAAGATCTGTGAATCTTTCTTCACCAACAGATGCCCCACAGCCGCTGGACCCCACCACCTTGCCCAACATCCAGTCCATACAAGCATTGAACAGAGTAGGAGCAGAACACACCGCTGATGGACCCTAGAATCAACTGGGTAAAATGGCAGTCTCGCCTCCACTCTGCACAGCACTCACAGTACCAGTGTACAGGCCGGCCATGATATCCAGCAACCTCGAGGGGATCTCGTGAACCTTCAAGATGTCCCACAGGGTAACTCGATCAACTGAGTCAAACGCTTTGCGAAAATCAACAAAGGCTGCAAAGAAACTCTGCAAATATCCATGAGAACCCTCAGTGCCAGGATGCGGTCGATGGTAGACATCTTAGGTGTAAAACCAGACTGTTCTAGTCGCTGGTAGGTGAGCAAGTGATCATGGATCCTATTGAGGATGACCCTAACAAGGACCTTACCTGGCACCGAGAGCAGTGCTATCCCCCTGTAGTTGTCACAATCCAGCTGATCACCCTTCCCTTTCCAGATAGAGACCACAAGTCCCGTTTTCCAGTCAGTTGGGATGATGCCAGTCTCCCAAATGGAAGCAAAGATTGCTTGCAATGCCAGGAGGACAGCCTTACCACCTGCCTGGAGAAGTTCACCCACAGATACCACAGATCCCTGCAGCCTTTCACCCCACTCAGCTGGTTCACCACCTGTGCCATCTCAGTGAGACTGGGTGGTTCACAGCTAATTGGAGGATCTGCCTCAAGAACCGCAGACCCAGAGATATCCAACGTCCAATGAGGATCAGCTTTGAACAACTGCTCAAAGTAGCCAGCCCAGCAGGTCACAACTGCAGTGTCATCCATAAGGACCGTTCCATCAGCCGCCCTGACTGCGACTCTCCGAGGAATAGATTTGGATGTGCGTAATGCTTCGATTCCTACGTAAGCAGGACGTGATCTCTAAGTGATCTGATTCCGAATGTTTTCCAGGCATTAAAAACTGCATATGTTTGAGAGAATGGAAAAAGGTGGCTCTCGTGTCGAGGCACCACAGATAAAAGCTTCTTTATCTTAAAAAACTTCCTACATTGGTTCCATATTCTGAGTGAGTGAAGCACTTTTGGGTTGTTAGTATATTGGCGATGACTTGTACTTATTGGGGCACAAGGCAAGGAATATAAAGAAGTGCTGCAGGATTTTATTTCCATTGTGGACCAAGCCTGTGTGCGTTCATCTATTTGTGTCCATGTCTAGGTTTTTATCACTGGTATATTCGCCACCCAGTAACAAAACTGAAAGTTAGGTAGAGCCATGCCACCTTCTTCTTTAGATCTTTGTAGGGTTGCCCTTTGGATACGTGGATGTTTTGAATTCCAGATAAATGAGGTTATAATTGAATCTAATTTCTTAAAAAATGACTTATTGTTGTATATTGGAATGTTTTGAAATAGAAAGAGATGTTTAGGAAGGATATTCATCTTGACAATGTTAATTCTTCCAGCTAAAGTGAGATGAAGGGTGGATGATGCATATTTCTTTAACAGGCTACTAGTGTTGGATCAGTACAAAACTTTACAGAAACCTCAGTACTGGCACCAAAGCAATTTTGAAGCAAATAATGAATACAGTAATCCCTCGCTATATCGCGCTTCGCCTTTTGCGGCTTCACTCCATCGCGGATTTTATATGTAAGCATATTTAAATATATATCGCAGATTTTTTGCTGGTTCGCGGATTTCTGCGGACAATGGATCTTTTAATTTCTTGTACATGCTTCTTCAGTTGGTTTGCCCAGTTGATTTCATACAAGGGACGCTATTGGCAGATGGCTGAGAAGCTACCCAGCTTACTTTTCTCCCTCTCTTGCGCTAAGTTTCTCTGATCCTGACGTAGGGGGATTGAGCAGGGGGGCTGTTCGCACACCTAGACGATAAGGACGCTCGTCTAAAAATGCTGAAAGATTATCTTCACGTTGCTACCTTCTGTGCAGCTGCTTCCTGAAGCGACATGTTGCACTGTGCTTCGCATACTTAAAAGCTCAAAGGGCACGTATTGATTTGTCACTGTTTGTTTTTATCTCTCTCTCTCTCTGCTCCTGACGGAGGGGGTGTGAGCTGCCGTCTTCAACAGCTTTGTACCGCGGTGCTTCACATACTTAAAAGCCAAACAGCCCTATTGATTTGTTTGCTTTCCTCTCTATCTTTCTGACATGCTCTGCTCCTGACTCGCACTCCTTTGAAGAGGAAGATATGTTTGCATTCTTTTAATTGTGAGACTGAACTGTCATCTCTGTCTTGTCATGGAGCACAGTTTAAACTTTTGAAAAATGTTTGTTTTCAGTGTTTGAATAACGTTCCTGTCTCTCTACAACCTCCTATGTTTCTGCGCAAATCTGTGACCCAAGCATGACAATATAAAAATAACCATATAAACATATGGTTTTTACTTCACGGATTTTCTTATTTCGCGGGTGGCTCTGGAACGCAACCCCCACGATGGAGGAGGGATTACTTTAACCCAAAAACCCTTCATCTTACTCCAGCATGCCTGGTGTGCTACACAACTGCTCGCCTCTTTGGTGTGCTGCGCCAACTTCTTACATCATCGATTCAGACTAGCAGAATTGATAAATTAGACACATCATTCGGATTCAAAAAGCAAAAAATGTGTAAGTCATCAGCATAACAAGTCAAGTTGGGGAGCATGCACTGGTACAGAGCGTTGCCGCACCCACTACACGTCGAAACAGCTCAGGATCCCGGTTGGCAACCCCCCAGGCAGACACGCGGTCCAGTCCAACCCTTCGGAAATGACCCTCTATCTGCCGCAGCCAAGTGTTACGTGGGTTACAAAACAGCTCGGGATCCCGTTTTGGCAACTCCCACCCTCCGGAAATGTCCCTCTATCTGCCACAGCCAGGTGCTACGTGAGTGACTCCTTGGTCTGGTCCAGCCACTCAGGTCCCCAACAATGAGGATCTTACGAGCCAGATCACCCTCGGGGAAACGCACCACATGGCCGTAGTGCCATAACTGATGCTCCCTCACAATGCAGGTCATGTGCCTCATTCGGGACTCTGCAAGCAACACAAAGTCCAACCAGTACCAAAGGAGTCCAGTCTTCGTCTCAGGTCACTGGATAGCGTCCATGTCTCACAACCATATAGTAAGACAGGAAGCACCCGGACTCTAAAGACTTGGACCTTCGTCCTTTTGCAGATATCGGGAGCGCCACACACCCCTTTCCAGCGATCTCATGACCCCCCATGCTCTCCCAATCCGTCTACTGACTTCATAGGAAGAGTCACCAGAGACATGAATGTCACTGCCAAGGTAAGTAAACCTCTCAACAAGATCAACACTCTCTCCGCAAACAGACACACTGCCGATGGCTGTGCCCAAGTGGTCATTAAAGGCTTGGATCTTATCAGCATAACAATGAAAATTAATATTACATTTTCGAAAGACATATTCAAGTGGAAGCACATATAAAGATAATAACATTGGACCTTAACTAGACCTTTGAGGACTCCACCATTAAGTACAGAAGAGTTCCAATGGTTACTACAAATGTTCTATTGGACAAATAAGAAGAAAGATGTTGCTTTGGGAATGATGTTGACAGGCTGTGGCCCCCTATGACCCAAAGCAGAACCTAGTAGTTCAATAATGGTTGGACTTCCCAGCCTATTAAGCTCTGGCCTTCCTGCTTTCCAGTTATTTAGTACGAAGTACATCATTAAAAAAGTCGCTCTTTAAAATGCTGTGTCCAAGGCAGTGTCACAATAATATTATTCCACACTAATGTCTGTCTAATTGGGGTTGCAGCCAGTGGAGGGCGCTGTCAACCATCTGCACATGCAGAAAAATAGAGAAGGTCCACGCTGAAGCATGCAGAATGGGGCGTGTCTAAATCTGGGTGGGGTTAAACATTTAACTCCACCTATAATTCATAGATGTCATATATTTGGGTTCTGCTAAGCTCAACAGGGAAGATGTGACCTACACAGATATGATAAAAGCTAGACATTTACTTAACTTGGTTTACTCAATAGTCGCTATTATTTGAGTCGGACAAGCACCACATAGCCCTAATCTTAACCATAATGCATGACAACTGCCATTACTAGCATGCAGAATGGGACCTATCAAACATTTATACGTTTAACTTGACCCATGTTTATTGAAGCTCCATTCCGCTAACAAAAACAAATACACTGGGATGGAGCAGAAATAAAAATATCAAGTAAAAAAATGTACACATGTCCTAACATTCAGGTGCGATCAAAGGCTCAGTTAGCAGGTTTGAAACGTAGTGCGTTTTTAACTTTTCTACAGTTTTGTTTATTGCGTAATTTTATAACAGTGAGTCATATTCAGAAATATATGTAGCCCCATAGAACGCATGGGTAGAAATAAAATAAATAAATTGTGGGAAAGATTTACAATTCGTGTGTATGTTTAATTAAAATGTTCCCTTGATTTATTTAATTCGTTTGCACGTTTTAATTAACAAGTTCCCTTGATTTAGTTTATTTTATTTAAAATGTTTCCTTTATTTAGTTCATTTGTTTGCATGCTTTAATTAAAATGTTCACTTGATTTAGTTCATTCTCTCAATTTATTTAATCTGTGACCACATTTTAATTAAAAACTCCCCTCAGTTTAGTTAATTCGTGCATACATTTCCAATAACATGTCCCCACGATTTAGGTAATTTGAGTGCATGTTTTAATTAACACATTCACTCAATTAGGCAGTTCCCTCAATTTTGTGAATTTGAGTGCATGTTTTAATTAAAGCGTTTCCATGGATTTAGTTAATTTGTGCGCATGTTTTAATTAAAACAGTCGCTCGATTTAGTCCACTCCCTGGATTTTGTTTATATTTTGTGCACATTTTAATTAAATGTCCCCTCAGTTTAGTTAATTCATGTACATGTTTTAATTTAGTTTTTAATTAACACATTCACTGGATTTTTGACAGTTCCCTCGATTTTGTGAATTTGTGTCCACGTTTTAACCAAAAACTCCCCTTAGTTTAGTTGATTTGTGTAAATATTTTTATTAACATGTTCCCACGATTTAGTTAATTTGTGCGCATGTTTTAATTAACACAGTCACTCGATTTAGTCAATTCCCTGGATTTTGTGAATTTGTGTGCACATTATAATTAAATGTCCCCTCAGTTTAGTTATTTCATGTACATGTTTTAATTAAACCGTTCCCATAATTTAGTTCATTTGTGTGCATGTTTTAATTAACACATTCACTCGATTTTAGACAGTTCTCTCGATTCTGTGAATTTGAGTGCACGTTTTAATTAAAAACTGCCCTCAGTTTAGTTGATTCGTGTAAATATTTTTATTAACATTTTCCCACGATTTAGTTAATTTGTATGCATGTTTTAATTAACATATTCACATCGATTTAAGACAGTTCCCTTGATTTTGTAGATTTGTGGCCACGTTTTAATTAAAAACGCCACTCAGTTTAGTTGATTTGTGTAAATATTTTTATTACCATGTTCCCACGATTTAGTTAATTTGTGCGCATGTTTTAATTAACACAGTCACACGATTTGGTCATTTCCCAGGATTTTGTGAATTTGTGTGCACATTATAATTAAATGTCCCCTCAGTTTAGTTAATTCATGTACATGTTTTAATTAAACCATTCCCATAATTTAGTTAATTTGTGTGCATGTTTTAATTAACACATTCACTTGATTTTAGACAGTTCTCTCGATTTTGTGAATTTGAGTGCACGTTTTAATTAAAAACTCCCCATAGTTTAGTTGATTTGTGTAAATATTTTTATTAACATTTTCCCACTATTTAGTTAATTTGTATGCATGTTTTAATTAACATATTCACATCGATTTTAGACAGTTCCCTCGATTTTGTGAATTTGTGTCTACATTTTAATTAAAAACGGCACTCAGTTTAGTTGATTTGTGTAAATATTTTTATTAACATTTTCCCATGATTTAGTTCATTTGTGTGCATGTTTTAATTAACACATTCACTCGATTTTAGACAGTTCCCTCGATTTTGTGAATTTGTGTCCACGTTTTAATTAAAAACTCCCCAGTTTACTTGATTCGTGTACACCTTTTTATTAACACATTCCCATGATTTAGTTAATTTGTTTGCATGTTTTAATTAACACAGTCACTCCATTTAGTCCATTCCCTGGATTGTGTGAATTTGTGCACACATTTTAATTAAAACATCCCCCCCGTTTAGTTAATTTGTACACGTTTTAATTACAGAGTTCCAAAGATTTTTTTATTTGTGTGCATGTTTTAATTAAAACATTTTCTTGATTTAGTTAATTCATGTGCATGTTTTAATTAAAGCATCCTCTCTATTAAGTTAATGTGTGTGCCCGCGCTCTGCATTGCACTGTTGTGCTTGTTGTTGTAAATAGACAGTCTAATAGATAAAGACACCACGATGAAGCTATTTTTTGATTCAAGAATGAGTTGCGACAGCATTGTAGCGACTTTTGTCTTGCGGTTCATCATTCTGAGCAAGTGGCGGCTGCAAAGGAACCTAAGGGCTAATGGGCTCTGCCAACGACACCATACTAGCAATTAAAGAAGTTACTCACTATATTGCCGATCAGCTGCAAGGTGCCAGAAGACTGAATGGCTATCTTTGGATGTACACAAAGTGTATGGAGCCACTTCAGGACCATTTTTAGTACAGTAGACTTCAGCCATTAGATGTGAACCTGATTCTGTGCATTAGATCTCCAAAGGGTTTCCCTCTAAAGTTGTCTCCCATGGTTCCCTGATGAACTGTAGCACTCATTTTGTAGACGATTTGGACAACATACCCCAAGCCGCAGTTCACAGTACAGTCCATAGGTAAAGTTATTGTTATGTTAAATTGCCTCCATCATGAAGAGTGTTTTGGCTTAGGGGTGAGTTTCCTAAAGCATCATTGTGAACTGATCACCTTAGCCATTACAGAGAGAGTGGTCAAAGTGATGTTATGGTGATCTTTGTGTTGTGTTGCTTGTGACACCTCTTTAGGCCTTATGTTGAGTGACAACAGGAACAGATTCCAAATGAGTAAGTACCGAGTTACTTTTCACATGTCAATTGACAATTCTTCTGCTTTTGCCATATTTTAGAATACTACAACAACAAGCACAGCAGGGCTATGAAGGGCGCAGGTGCATTTGTTACTTAAATTGTGGGAACATCTCTCTGTAATAATAAAAAAATCCTGGGGTGAGACGTGACTTTCATGTACCGCGAGATGAGACTTTGAGCCAAGAGCCTTAACCAGGCCCAGGGCCGGAAATAAAAGACAAAGAGTAGATGACAAAGTAGAATGTCGTAAAGAATTCAAAAACAGCGTGATACACATGCAGAGCAGGTATAATGGAAGTACTAAAATTCAAAAGTCTCAGAAAAATGATAGTAAAGATCACATTAGCGCAAACAAACAGAAATTATTACTCAATGAAATAACGGAACAGCAAAAATAGATTGAATATATTGTTCGGATTTAGAGTTTAAGTCGGAGACTTGTAGATCGTATAATTACAATACAATACAATTTATTTTTGTCTAGCCCAAAATCACACAAGACGTGCCGCAATGGGCTTTAACAGGCCCTGCCTCTTGACAGCCCCCCAGCCTTGACTCTCTAAGAAGACAAAGAAAAACTCCCAAAAAAACCCTAGTAGGGAAAAATGGAAGAAACCTCGGGAAAGACAGTTCAAAGAGAGACCCCTTTCCAGGTAGGTTGGGCGTGCAGTGGGTGTCAAAAGAAGGGGGTCAATACAATACAATACAATACACAGAACAGAACAAATCCTCAATACAGTATAAAAATAAAAATTTTGGAAGTACGGAGCAGAATTTAACAGTAGATGATATCACATAAGAAGATTTGGATATATTTAGAGTCCTGGAGACCTCATCCATCAAGCTGCCTCCCTGATTTGGCCATTCCATGGCTGAAACAGCACTGGGCCAGCCAATCCGATGAAAGGACCCCTCCTTCCCACAATTCCTGTGATCCTCCATCAGGGATGACTTTACCTTAAGCAGGCAAAACAACTTGACAGGTGGGCCGTGGCACCAAGTGCCACATTTGAGTACAGAGAAGAGAAACAGAACAGGTGAGGGTTAGTATCCAATTCTAACTCTCATGTTACTTATGTTTTAGTGCTAATGACTAACAACAGAGATGCAGTCTGTACAGTTAATCAGCAGCTCTAGTCAGGTTGTGCTAAACTGAAGTCGTGAGTCTTCAGCCGGGATTTGAAAACTGAGACCGAAGGGGCATCTCTTATAAGAGCAGGCAGACCAGTCTACAGTTTAGGGGGGCCCTGTAATTAAAAGCTCAACCTCCTACTGTTATTTTATTAATCCTTTGAATCATAAGCAGACCGGCATCTTGAGATCTTAATGTGTGCTCAGGTTTGTAAGTCGTGATAAGTTCAGACAAGTAAGCCGGACCTCGGCGATTTAAGACTTTATATGTTAAAAGGAGGATTTTGAAATCTGCCCTAAACTTAACCGGGAGCCAGTGTAAGGATTTAAGAACTGGAGTTATGTGTTCGTATTTTTTTGTTCTTGTAATAATTCTTGCAGCCACATTTTGGATTAACTGGAGGCTGTATAAAGAACAGTTTGAACATCCAGTGAACACCGCATTGCAGTAGTCAATCCTACTAGAGATAAATGCATGAATTAGTTTCTCAGAATCCTGTTTATTTAGAAAGCGCCTTAATTTCCTAACATTTTTAAGATGGAAGAGACCTGATTTGGACAACTTTGTAATATGTGCTTTAAATGACCTGCTAGAGTCAAATATAACTCCTAGATTACGGGCTGATTCAGTAAAATTAATTGGGATTCCAACTGAGTTAAATGATGACAAAATATTGTTGTGATCAGCGTCATTCCCTCCAACAATTAACATCTCTGTTTTATCTGTATTTAAAGACAAGTAGTTCTCATCCATCCACTCCTTTAATTCACTAACACAACTAATTAAGGACAACATTGGAGAAACTTCATTTGATCAAAATGAAAGGTATAACTGGGTGTCATCTGCATACTAGTGACATTAACATGATGTTTCCTAATGAGAGATCCCAATGGAAGCATGTAAAGTGAAAACAGTAAAGGTCCCAGTACTGAGCCCTGCGGGACACCATATTGAACTTCTGTGTATAATGATGGAGTCCTGTCAGCACATTTCTGTACATATTGGAATTGATTTGATAAATAAGAACTAAACCAAGCGAGCACGGTGCCTGTAAGCCCCACATCATTTTCTAGCCTGTGTAGTAAAATAGAATGGTCGATGGTGTCAAACGCTGCACTTAAGTCCAACAACATAATTACAGTGGAGTTTCCTTCATCAGAGGATATCAGAATGTCATTTACAACCCGTGTTAGTGTCGTTTCTGTACTATGACCAGTGCGGAAACCAGATTGGAATTTCTCAAATAAATTGTAATGCGTAAGGTGTGTCTGAAGCTGACTGGCGACTACTTTTTCTAGTCTTTTAGAGAGAAACGGTAAATTTGAAATAGGCCTATAATTATTTAGTATATGTGGGTCAAGGTCTGACTTTTTAAGTAATGGTTTAATGACTGACACTTTTAGTGCATCAGGTACTGTGCCATGCAATAATGAACTATTGATAATGTTTAGAATAGGCGCTGCAAGAACATCCATTGCACTTTTTACTAGTTTTGTTGGCACTGGATCTAGGGAACAAGTAGTGGGCTTCATTTTAGAAATTAAAGTTAAGACTTCCTGCTCAGTTACAGGATTAAAATTACTAAAGTGCTGAATGCAATGTGAGACAGGGTCTGCTAAGCTAGTATGCGGTTTGTACTGTGATGCAGAGATCTGGGATCTTATATTTTTAATTTTCTCATTTGAAGAAGTTCATAAAGTCTGTACTGCTAATATCTGTTGGTATTGCTGCCATCAGGGAAAAGTAGTGTTTCTTCCCAATAAAGAGGCGTATCCACGAGAATTAAAAGATTTGTTGTTTGGTGAACTGAAATCCACATACGCGAGTGGCAGAGATACGGAGTGGTTGGTGTGTAGCGCAGGCCAGGGGGTTTGGCGAACGAAGCCCCCAAGTTTTAATTAAAAATGTGCAATAAATGAACTAAACTGAGGGAATGTTTTAATTAAAACATGTACACAAATTGTAAATCATTACAATGATTTTTTTTATCCATGTCCTCTCTGCGGTTCCATAATTAGTAGTTTACACAGTAGGAGTCATAGTGGACTCTAAGCTATCGACTTCCTGACAATGTTCAGAAGCCATTAAGACGGCTAACAGAATGTCAGGTTATATAGCGCCTTGATGTGTGCAGTACAAGTCACAGGAGGTTCTGCTCAAGCTTTATAACACACTGGTGAGGCCTTATCTGGAGTTATGTGGCAGTTTTGGTCTCCAGGGTACAAAAAGTACATAACAGCAGTAGAGAAGGTCCAGAGGAGAGCGACTGGTCAGATTCAGGGCTACAAGGGGTGAGTTATGAGGAAAGATTAAAGGAGCTGAAACTTTTAACTGTTTATTATAAGTAAATGTAAAGTATTACACATAGGAAGAAAAAAGTTAGATTGGAATACACAATGGGAGGTCTGAAATTTGAAAGTACACCCTGTGTGAAGGATGAAGGAGTCATTGTGAGCTCATCATTATCAACTGCCAGTCAGTGTTCAGAAGCCATTAAGAAGACTGACATCATGTCAGGTTATATAGCGCCTTGATGTGTGGAGTACAAGTCGCAGGAGGTTCTGCTCAAGTCTTTATAACACACTGGTGAGGTCTCATCTGGAGTCCTGTGTGCAGTTTTGGTCTCCTGAGTACAAAAAGGACATAGCAGCACTAGAGGAGGTCCAGAGAAGAGCGACTAGGCTGATTCAGGGCTACAGGGGATGAGCTATGAGGAAAGATTAAAAGAGCCGAGCCTTTAAAGGAGATGAAGAGGAGACCTGACTGAAGTGTTTAAAATTATGAAGGGAATTAGTGCAGCGGATCAAGTGTGTGACTTTAAAATGAGCTCAGCAAGAACACGGGGACACAGTTGGAAACTTGTGAAGGGGAAATTTCACACAAACATTAGGAAGTTTTTCTTTACACAAAGAACGGTAGACGCTTGGAATAAGCGACCAAGCAGTGTGATAGACAGTAAGACTTTAGGGACTTTCAAAACTCGACTTGATGTTTTTTTGGAATAAATAAGTGGAGAGGACTGGCGAGCTTTGTTGGGCTGAATGGCCTGTTCTCATCTCGATTGTTCTAATGTTCTAATTAATGAAAAATAAGGTTTATAACATCATTTTACAATATCTAGTGGTTGAAGCTGCTTCATACACAGCAACTCATCCCCCTTGTCTATCGGTGACTAAGTGTTACTTTGTCTCATTTGTCTTTCCTCGGCTGGGTCACTTTGGTGACAGAGTCACTTTCTTTCAGCTTCATGCTGTAACCTCGTATGTCTTTTTTCTTCTGACTGTTAACTTGGGGCTGCCTTGCCGGCTCTTTAAGCTTCATGCTGTAGCCTTGCACTTCCGGGCCGGACAGACAGACACACACACTTCCACGCCTAGACGTTTATATATAAGATAAACACATAATTACATTAAAAACACATTCACAATTATATACAGTTTGTCTTCTTTGTTAATGTTCGATTCTTTTGTTTATGTTAATATTGTGAATTATGTTAGAAATTTGATATTATTAACCTCAAGGTTCTACGGCGCCCCTCAGGGTTCTATCCTGGCTCCCCTTCTATTTTCCCTTTATCTGCTCCCCTTGAGGGCCATCTTTTACACACATGATGTCGCGTATCATTTTTATGCTGAAGATGCGCAGCTGTACCTCAAAGTTAGTTCTGACGTCACTTCATCTGTAAAAAAAAAAGCTGTTGAAATGCTTTGAGGATATTAAATATTGCATGGCACAAAATGTCTTACAATTAAATGAAAATAAAACAGAGGCCATTATTTTTGGTCCAACCACATCTGCAGTTGAAATCGGCACTCAGTTAGGACCTTTGGCAGCAAGGATTCATAATCCATCCATCCATCGTCCAACCTGCTGAATCCGAGCACAGGGGTCTGCTGGAGCCAATCCCAGAAAACACAGGGCACAAGGCAGGAACCAATCCTGAGCAGGGTGCCAACCCACCGCAGGACACACACACAAACACCAAGCAGCCAATTTAGAATCGCCAATCCACCTAACCTGCATGTCTTTGGAAGGAAACCCACGCAGACACGGGGAGAACATGCAAACTCCACGCAGGGAGGACCCGGGAAGCAAACCACAGGTCTCCTTACTGCAAGGCAGCAGCGCTACCACTGCGCCACTGTGCCGCCCTAGGATTCATAATGATGTCAGAAACCTACAGTAGGTATCATCTTTGAGTCATCACTAAGTTTTGAAAAGCAAATCTCCATGTTAGTAGAGGCAAATTTCTAAACTAAAATGCTTTCTATCACAGAAGGACTTAGAAACAGTCATTCATGCCTTTATTACATCTCGGCTAGATTATTGAAATTCCATATACTATGTGGGTCTGCCAAAATCTGCTCTGTGGCGCCTTCAGCTGGTTCAAAACACTGCAGCGAGATTCTTAATTGGGTTAAGAAAACAGGATCACATCTCCTCCATTTTAGCCCCTCTCTCCACTGGCTACCGGTGAGGTGTCGCATTGATTTTAAAATCTTGTTGTTTCTTTTTAAAGCCTTGGATGGTCACGCTGGCTCCAAAATATATCTGTGACCTCCTTCACCCCTATGTGCCACCAAGAGCACTGTGGTCATCTGGACGACTGCTCCTTGTAGTGCCAAGATGTCGGCTGAAGTCGAGGGGAGACAGAGCTTTCTCAGTTGTTGCTCCTACACTTTGGAATGACTTGCCTCTTCACATCAGGTCTTCATCCTCTGTCGAGGTTTTTAAAAGTCGGCTTAAGACCTGCTTGTTTTCTTCTGTCTTTCACTGTGTATAATGGGATTGTGGTTGTGATGTTGTAATTGGTTGTTTAATTAATCTGCTTCTGCATGATTGTTTGTATTGTGTTTATTTTAATGCTTCTTTGTACAGCACTTTGGCACAACCTCTATTTATTTATAAAAGCACATTTAAAACAACAATCTAATTTACTTTATTAGTTTGGGATATTGTTCTTTGTGTATAGGCTGCCTTTGTTATGTCAGTCAGTCATTACCCAACCTGCTATATCGGGAGCCAATCCCAGCCAGCACATGGCGCAAGACAGGAACAAATCCTGGGCAGGGTGCCAGCCCACCACAGGGCACACACACACACACGGGACAATTTAGGATCACCTAACCTGCATGTCTTTGGACTGTGGGAGGAAACCCACACAGACACGGGGAGAACATGCAAACTCCACGCAGGGAGAACCCGGGAAGCGAACTCAGGTCTCCTAACTGTGAAGCAGCAGCGCTACCATTGCGCCACCCACCTGTGTTGTGTGTCTTGTGTTTTGAGTTTTGTGGGGGGTCCCCCAAGAAGCGGGGCTACCTGCTGATCTCTAGTCAGGATCTGCCCTTCAATCTCCAAAAGATCCTGGTGGTTCCTTTCGAACTGCATTTAGTGAGATGTTCGGTTTCATGCGCTTTACTGGATATTTTTGACCATTTTGCTCTGTTTTTTGATATCCCCTTTGGATTGTGGATTGGGACTTGTTGTCAGCAAGGACAATCCAAAGAGAAATTTTATTTTTTTTTGCCTTATGTGCTCTAGATAGATAGATAGATAGATAGATAGATAGATAGATAGATAGATAGATAGATAGATAGTTTATTAATCCCAAGGGGAAATTCACTTACCCCAGCAGCAGCATACTGATACAATAAAACAATATTTAATTAAAGATTGATAACAATGCAGGTATACAGACAGACAGTAACTTTGTATAATGTTAACGTTTACCCCCCCCGGGTGGAATTGAAGAGTCGCATAGTGTGGTGGAGGAACGATCTCCTCAGTCTGTCAGTGGAGCAGGATGGTGACAGCAGTCTGTCGCTGAAGCTGCTCCTCTGTCTGGAGATGTTTAGTGGATGCAGTGGATTCTCCATGATTGACAGGAGTCTGCTCAGCGCCCTTCGCTCTGCCACAGATGTCAAACTGTCCAGCTTCATGCCAACAATAGAGCCTGCCTTCCTCACCAGTTTGTCCAGGCGTGAGGCGTCCTTCTTTTTAATGCTGCCTCCCCAGCACACCACCGCATAGAAGAGGGCGCTCGCCACAACCGTCTGATAGAACATCTGTAGCATCTTATTGCAGATGTTGAAGGACGCCAGCCTTCTAAGGAAGTATAACCGGCTCTGTCCTTTCTTACACACAGCATCAGTATTGGCAGTCCAGTCTAATTTATCATCCAGCTGCACTCCCAGGTATTTATAGGTCTATAAAGCTGCATGTACTTATGGAGTTTTGTTGATAATAAATCTTTTGTTTTAAAGATTCTAAATGGCCCTTGTTGTATCTAGCCAGAGTTTGTGACAGGATTTTACCTTTTAGTGGGGATTCTTGGAATTCTAGTGGTTTGGGACTCTCAGATATATTTCCGCACATATATTTCCTTGATACATCCTCCCATTTTCTTAACTTGTTCATCCATTTATTTGTTTCCTTAACCATCTATTCTTTATGCCTACCAGTTCATCCATCCATTTGTTACCTCACCTATCCATCCATCCATTTTCCAACCCGCTGAATCCGAACACAGGGTCACGGGGGTCTGCTGGAGCCAATCCCAGCCAACACAGGGCACAAGGCAGGAAACAATCCTGGGCAGGGTGCCAACCCACCACAGGACACACACAAACACACCCACACACCAAGCACACACTACGGCCAATTTAGAATCGCCAATCCACCTAACCTGCATGTCTGTGGACTGTGGGAGGAAACCGGAGCGCCCGGAGGAAACCCACGCAGACACGGGGAGAACATGCAAACTCCACGCAGGGAGGACCCGGGAAGCGAACCCGGGTCCCCAGGTCACCGAACTGCGAGGCAGCAGCGCTACCCACTGCGCCACCGTGCCACCCAACCTCACCTATGTAACTGTCCATTTTTTAAACTCACCCTTCAGCCTGTGTCATTAATCAGATCAACCTCCTGTCCATCCATCCATCCATCCATCCATCCATCCATCCATCCCATCCTCCATGGAGCACTGGGTACAAGGCAGAATCCAGTACTAAACTGTGTATCAGACAAATGCAGGCACTTCTGTGTTTTAAATCTAACTAACACATCACCCCCTCCATGAACACATCCACCCCTAATCAGATTTTCCCATTTATTCTTGGTTGTGTTTGTGAGTGACAACCACGAGACAATTCAGTTAGAGTATTGATTTTTCTGTATCGGCCACATGAGCGTCTCATCTCCTTTTCTCATTTTCAGCAAGATGAATACAAAAAACAAGAAAAGAAATCAGCAAGCCATATAATGGCCACTTTGCGAAAAGAGCAATTCTAAAGATAACATTTATTTAAACTTAAACAACCTGTGTCCCCTTATTCAAAGACACGCTGCTAAGCTGATTATATCTACCAAGACTGTGCGTGTGTCTCTATGTGAGTGTGTGTCCTACCATAGACTGGCACCTTGTCTTGGGTTATTTCCTGACTTGGCCCTGATTCTGCCTGCCAGAAGTTACCAATGCCCACTCCCTGACCCAAAAAATGATTTGGTCAAATTAAACGGATGGTTGTTGTTTTTATTGGCCTGTCTAAAATCTTTACAGAGGGTTTAAAATGTAGTTGCAAAACTGTTGCCAACATCAAACACTTCTTTAGAAATGTCTTTTATTAGTTTATGGTGGATTTGGAAAGTATTCACACCTCTCACCTTTCTGCACACTTGATTGTCTTGTAGATGTAATTTTAAATGGCTACATTTGCTCTTTTTGCCCATCAGTCTCCACTCAATTACCCATAATAATAAACTAAAAACATTGTCACGCACGTGCGTTTAGGGAACCACGGAAAGACCCGACAAGCAACGTAACATATTGTGTCAGGGGACAAACGCGGGGTACTAACCTGTCTTTCTTTTATTCCCACAGAAAGACAGAAACAACACCGCCATAACTGTGCCTTGTTTCCCTACACCACGTGATACCACTTCCGTATTCCTTCCCTTCCTCTGGTCCCCTCCTGATGATGTCATGACTCCCATACAGCACCTCGGTTCCTTCCCAGCATTCCATTCATCAGTTTCCAGTCCCACCCCTTAAATGGTCCCATCATCATATGCATCTCTGTCTGTTGTAATGAAAGGAACTCATATATCACTGACCATAGTTTTTGTTTTTGTTGCAGATACTATACAGTATACGGGGCCCGAAACCCCAAACCTTTATACGACTTCTGTGTCTTTATTGCAACATGTTTTCAGAAAGGTTGGCAAATGTATTGAAAATCTAAAACTGAAATCTCTCATTCCAAGAAGTATACAGACCCTTGGCTTTGGTACCCCAAATTGTACTCCGGTCCATCCTGTTTGCTTTAACTTTTCCTTGAGATGTTTCTAGAATTTGACTGGAGTTCAAACAGAATTGATTAACCATCATTTAGATAGATAGATAGATAGATAGATAGATAGATAGATAGATAGATAGATAGATAGATAGATAGATAGATACTTTATTAATCCCAAGGGGAAATTCACATACTCCAGCAGCAGTGTACTGATAAAGAACAATATTAAATTAAAGAGTGATAACAATGCAGGTATAACAGACAATAACTTTGTATAATGTTAACGTTTACCCCCCTGGTGGAATTGAAGAGTCACATAGTGTAGGGGAGGAACGATCTCCTCAGTCTGTCAGTGGAGCAGGACGGTGACAGCAGTCTGTCTGTCTGTCTGGAGATGATCCTGTTTAGTGGATGCAGTGGATTCTCCATGATTGACAGGAGTCTGCTCAGCACCCGTCGCTCTGCCACGGATGTCAAACTGTCCAGCTCCATGCCTACAATAGAGCCTGCCTTCCTCACCAGTTTGTCCAGGTGTGAGGTGTCCTTCTTCTTCATGCTGCCTCCCCAGCAAAACCACCGTGCGGAAGAGGGCGCTCGCCACAACCGTTTTATAGAACATCTGCAGCATCAGATGCTGAAGGATGCCAGCCTTCTATGGAAGTATAGTCGGCTCTGTCCTCTCTTGCAAAGAGCATCAGTATTGGCAGTCCAGTCCAATTTATCATCCAGCTGAACTTCCAGGTATTTATAGGTCTGCACCCTCTGCACACAGTCACCTCTGATGATGGTGTTCAGGTGTAGGTGGTTTGAGTCACACCATTTAACAAAGTCCTTGATTAGGTCCCTATACTCCTCCTCCTGCCCACTCCTGATGCAGCCCACGATAGCAGTGTCGTCAGTGAACTTTTGCACGTGGAAGAACTTCGAGTTGTATTGGAAGTCTGATGTATATAGGCTGAACAGGACCAGAAAAAGTACAGTCCCCTGCGGCGCTCCTGTGTTGCTGACCACAATGTCAGACCTGCAGTTCCCGAGACGCACATACTGAGGTCTGTCTTTAAGATAGTCCACGATCCATGCCACCAGGTATGAATCTACTCCCATCTCTGTCAGCTTGCCCCTAAGGAGCAGAGGTTGAATGCTGTTGAAGGCGCTAGAGAAGCCTAGAAACATAATTCTTACTGCACCGCTGCCTCTGTCCAAGTGGGAGAGGGATCGGTGTAGCATGTAGATGATGGCATCCTCCGCTCCCACCTTCTCCTGGTATGCGAACTGCAGAGTGTCAAGGGCATGGCGGATATGTGGCCTCAGGTGGTGAAGCAGCAGCCGCTCCATGGTCTTCATCACATGTGACGTCAGTGCAACAGGCCGGAAGTCGTTCAGCTCATTAGGACGTGATACCTTTGGGACTGGGGTGATACAAGATGTTTTCCAAAGCCTCACGACTCTTCCCTGTTCCAGGCTCAGGTTGAAGATGCACTGTAGAGGACTCCCCAGCTCCAATGCACAGGCCTTCAGCAGTCGTGGTGATACTCCATCTGGACCCACTGCTTTGCTGGCACAAAGTCTCCTCAGCTCTCTGCTTACCTGGGCTGCTGTAATTGTGGATTGGTAGAAACTCTCTCCTATGCTGGTATCAGCAGAAGGATGGGTGGAGGGTGAGAGTGGGTTAGGGTGGTCAAACCTGTTAAAGAAGTTGTTCATCAGGTTTGCTCTCTCCACGTCTTTCTCAATGGTGGCACCCCGCTTCGAGCTGCAGCCAGTGCTGATCTTCATCCCATCCCAAGAAAGGCACATGTGAACCTGTTGTCACACACACACGAGTAGGGGGCAGCCAAAGGACCCGACGTGTCGCGTGAACCTGCAAGACAAGTGAAAAATCCAGTGCACTTACCCATCTCTCTGCTCTCTCACAGGAAGGACAATCCACAAAAGAGCCTGGGGCCGTGAGTTTACTCCCTGTTCAACAACCAGACGATCGGACTACTTCCGCATCGCATAAGTCATGTGTCGTCCCTCCCCAATGACATCACCTTGCTCCCAGGATTCCCCGTTGTTCCTGACATCCCTTTCGCCATCCCTGCCTCTACAAATACGTCATCTTGCCACCAGAATGTAAACTGTGCTGATGTATACAGCTAGGCTGTTTGTACTGACCCAAAAGTAAAAATACTATACGGGGATGGTTTCCCCAACACTTAATCTTGTCTCAGTGTGCTTACTTTTACACTGTCTATCGAAGGTCCAGAATTCACACTGCATGTCAGAACCAAAACCAGGCCATGGAGTACAAGGGACTCTCTGCAGACCACTTGTAATCGAATTGTGGTGAGGCATAGATCAGGGCAAAGGGGTTAAAACCATTTGTAAAGCTCTGAGTGTTCCTAGGAACACAGTGGCCTTAAGAATTGTAAAAGGGAAGAAGTTTGGAACCACCAGGATGCTTTCTAGAATTGGCCATCTAGCAAAACTGAGTAACGGGGACAATAAAGGCCTTGGTCAGTGAGGTGATCTAGAACATAATGGTCGCTATAACAGACTTTCAGATATATATATTGTCACACACACACACGCTTAGGAGGCAGTCAACAAGCCCTGAGGTGAGTGAAACATCACGAGATAAAGGGTTGTTTTATGGTGCTAACGCCTCTCTCTCTCTTTCTTCAGACCAGAAGAAAAAAAAATAAACCCACATACTCACCACTTCCGGATTTCCAATATGGCCACCCAACGTCACTTCCGCATTCAACCATAAAAGAAAATGTCACTTCTGGTCTCCCTCTTTTGACGCCACTTCCGGCTCCCAAAGATGACGTCACTTCTGGTCACCCACTGATGACATCACTTCATCACTTACTGATGACATCATTTCCATCCAACAGTTATGATGTCATCTCCTGCCACATCATGTCCGTTAGCCATTTTGTTCTCTATAAAAACTCCATTTTTCTCTCCCATATTGTCAATTGCCTTTTTGAAGTCTTTTGATCAGTTTTTGCAATCATTTTAATCTCTCTGCATGACAATATATGGTTGTGGAACTCATTTTATTCTACGACAAAATATATATATATACCAGTAACAGCGCACTGCATGATAATGTGCAGTGAATACACTTGACTTAACGTTTTCAGACTTTTTCTCTCTACATTTAGCCTCCGTTTGCTCAGAGGTTGATGCTCTTGCTGTTTCCTGAGCAGCTCTTCTGTTCTCCACCCTAGCGGCCCGCTTATATATATATTGTGAAAGTTGCTCGGATACAGACAGACATGGAGATAGCCAGATGTCCAAAAGCACACACATTTATTTATACAACTACACAAACCAGCACAAGAACAGATCACAATCCCTTTCTTCTCACTCCCTTGCCGCCTCTACTCCACTCCTCGCAAGCTCCGTCCTCTTCCACCCGACTCCGGCCCTCGAATGGAGAGAGGCAGCCACGTTTATCACGCCCCAGATCTACTCCAGGTGCTCTGTGATGGTCTTCCGGCAGCAGCTCCTAGTGTGGTGGAAGTGCTGCCCTTGCACCCGGAAGCACTCCAGGCATACACAGTTCCTGGTTCGGCAGAACTTCCTGGTGTGGCGGAAGTGTTGTCCTCCAGGGCTCCAGGACCGTCCAGGCGCCTCCTGATGGTGGCCACAGGTCCCCACAGGGTTGAGCTTCCCAGTTTCATCTCCATGGCCCTGATAGAATCCAGGGGGGCTGCCCTCTTACGCCCAGGGAAAGATAATTCCCCTCTCCCGGTCCGTCCTTCTTCAAGGCCGGTGGGGCAGGATCCCTAGTCGTCTTCTGCCACAATATACATATATATATATATATATAGATATTGTGATATTTGCCCGGACACCACCAGTCGAAGACCACATCTTTATACAAGATACTTTTTATTTTCTTCCCACAACACAACAACTCAGTCCCGCACAACTCACAGTGCCTCTAGCCCCAGTCACCCTTCTCCTGGGCCTTCTCTCTCCTCGTCCCTGGGCCACCTGTCCTCTCTCTCCAGGAGCTTCGTCCTGCTCCTGCTCCCGGGAGGTGGCCTCTCTTATCCTCACTCGGATGAGCTCCAGGTACTCTACCTGAAGTCACGTCCTGGTGTGGCGGAAGCGTCAGGAGAGCACCCGGAAGTACTCCGGGTGACCCTGAAAAAATCGTCCTCCTTGGGTGTGGCGGAAGTAAATAAGTCCCGGGCTCCATGAGGCTCGGGGCGCCCCCTGGCGGTGGATGCGGGCCTCCACGGACTTGAGCCTCCCTGCTCCCCTTCCGTGGCCCTCTTCTGCCCTTTATATTCTCTTAGATATTAGGTAAGATTCGTTGAAATTATGTACAGTATGTAAACACACTGTTTATATACTACGCACAAACATACGTATCGTATATCATTGAGGAATTTTATTTAATACATAGTACAGTTTTAAACACATTTTAATAATACATATTTTAACAAAAATAATTTTATATTTACTGTATATACAGTACTGCGGTGAGCTGGCGCCCATCCCGGGCCTTGTTTCCTGCCTTGCGCCCTGTGTTGGCTGGGATTGGCTCCAGTACACCCCCGTGACCTTGTAGTTAGGATATTGTGGATTGGATAATGGATGGATAGATGTATATACAGTAACGCACTCGTTTTACTTACTTACCCAGTTAAATTTGATATATTATGATTATTTCTTTAGCTTTAGTATCATATTTCTAAAATACGAACACTGCAGTTATGTGCCATTTGCATTCTGGTAATGTTTACATTCTCAGCTGATTTCAGCTGGTAACATCGCCAATTGTTGCCAGTTGTAAAATGGTACAGTTCGGAACATAATTTATTACTGATATTATTATTATTGAGAAAAATGCAATTTATTGATTAGGTATTATAAAAATAAATGAAAAATCTACTATATGTAAATATAAATAAAATCTAAATGTTATTTTAAAGATATCGAGTGTCTCTGATATCACATATGTTACAGCCGTTACGATAGACAGGCCACCAGCAATAAATACGTACAATGCAAGAAAAATGGTATAAAATGTGTGTACAGTTATACTAACCGTATGTACATGTACTAAGTACGTAGAAAATTAGTTATGGCTACTCACCAACAGCGAAACACATTGATGCTGAATGAGCGAGACGAGATGCTGGCTAACACAAAGCGGAATTGAATACGGCTCTCCGTCGCCAAGCCAATCAGCACCCAGGAACTTAACCACGTGCTCTGATTGGGTAGCTTCTCAGTCATCCGCCAATAGCATCCCTTGTATGAAATCAACTGGGCAAACCAGCTGAGGAAGCATGTATTAGAAATAAAAAGACCTATTGTCCACAGAAATCCGCGAACCAGCGAAAAATCCTCGATATATATTTAGATATGCTTACATATAAAATCCGCGAAAGAGATGAAGTCGCGTGAAATCTTTTTTTAGACAACTAAACATTAAAAAAAAATTTCAAGGAAAGGACCAGTATGGAGTAGCGCAGCTGTAGCACTGCTGCCTTACACTAATAAGATTGGGATTCACATCCTGGGTCCTCTCTGTGTCCATGTTGGTTTCCTCTGGTGCTCTGTTTCCCTGCCATAGTCAAATCAAATCAAAATCTTTATTGTCATTGTAGCAATGAAACATTGTACAATGAAATTTAGGTACAATTTTCCAATGCAAAAATAAAATAAAAACAAAACACAATTATTCAAGTTAAAACTAAAATTATCCATTCTTACATATGTCATATTACACTTGTCCCTTATCCAATGTTAACTTAGAGTTGTATTGTAAACATGAAGGTGCACTCGGTCAGATTGACCACTTAACAATTCTTTACATTTATATAGCGCTTTTCTCACTACTCAAAGCGCTCAGCAATTGCAGGAAGTAGAGACGCTGCTGGGCTCTTTTTGTAAGATAGTTGGTGTTTTTGGTCCAGGACGGGTCCTCTGTGATGTGAACACCGAGGAACTTGGTGCTCTTCACTCTCTCTACTGTGACGCCATCAATGCTGAGTGGGAGATGGACAGCCTTGGTCTTCCTGAAGTCAACAATCAACTCTTTTGTCTTTTCAACATTAAGAGACAGATTATTGTCTTTGCACCAAAGTGCCAGCCGTTCCACCTCTTCTCTGTACGCCGCATCATCGTCGTTCTCGATGAGTCCCACGACTGTAGTATCATCTGCGAACTTGATAATGTGGTTTGTGTCAGAGTTGGAGGTGCAATCATGGGTCAGCTGGGTGAAGAGTAGCGGGCTCAGCACACAACCCTGGGGGGCACCTGTGCTCAGTGTGATGGTGTTAGATCTTATATTCCCAATCTGTACTGTTTGGGGTCTTTCAGTGAGAAAGTCCAGAATCCAGTTGCAGGTGGAGGTGTTAAGTCCGAGCAGATCCAGCTTACTGATCAGCTGCCTGGGGATGATAGTATTGAATGCTGAGCTGAAGTCAATGAACAGCATTCTTACATGTGCTTTGCGGTGATCCAGGTGTGACAGGGTCAGGTGGAGTGCCATTGAAATTGCATTGTCAGTTGATCGGTTTGATTGATATGCAAACTGTAAAGGGTCCAGTTTGGGGGGCAGCTGGTTCTTTATGTGACTCAAGACTAACTGCTCAAAGCACTTCATAATGATTGGAGTAAGTGCCACTGGGCGGTAGTCATTGAGTTCCGAGGCTGTGGCTGTCTTTGGGACAGGTCTGATGATGGTATTTTTAAAACATTGTGGCACAACAGCTTGGCTCAGAGAGATGTTGAAGATGTCCACTAGGATATCAGTCAGCTGGTCAGCACAGACTCTGAGCACACGTCCAGGTATGTTATCTGGTCCAGCAGCTTTGTGTGGGTTGACCTTGGTGAGAGTTCTTCCCACACTAGCTACAGACAGGGACAGAACTTGATTGTCTGGCGAGGGGGTGGTCTTCCATGCTGGTTTGTTGTTCTGTGTCTCAAACCTGGCATAGAAGGTGTTAAGAGCGTCTGGAAGAGAGGTGTCGTTAACACACATACGCGGTGGGGCCTTATAATCCGTGATGGTTTGAATGCCCTGCCACATTCGCCGAGAATCTCTTGAGCAGGCGAAGTGATCACTAATTTTCTTTGAGTACTCCCGCTTTGCTAGCTTGATGCCTCAGGACAGGTTGGTTCTAGCTGCTCTGAGTGCCACTTCGTCGTTGGCTTTGTAGGCAGCATCCCTTGTTTTTAGCAGCTTGTGAACTTCTGCTGTGAACCATGGCTTCTGGTTAGCGCGTGTTGAGACAGATTTGATGACGGTGACATCTCCAATGCATTTGTCAATGTATCTCGTCACTGCTTCGGCATACTCATTAATGTCAATGTGATGGTGCGAGACGTATCAGTATCTGTCACGAACATTCGGGTAACAGTAGATCAGGTGATAATGCGGCGCGACTGCACCACATTGGCAGCGTAGCCAATATTGCCAAATTGAGTTAAATAATTTACTGCGTATTGGGTTATTTTCATGATATAACTAACAGTGGTATAATATTTGTCGGACGGAAATATGTTCGTCTCGCGCAGATTGACTTCATCGGTGTCCTCGTTTATGAGATTTTTAAAAATGAAAACATATTTAATCATTTCTTTACATAAAAAAAATAATTAAATAAGAACAAATAATTTATTCTTTGCTTTTGGGATTAGAATTACTACCAAAAACCACACAAGGCATTTTAACAGTTATTAAAGCACTTTAAAAAAAAAATTGCAAATATTTCACCGAAGTTAGCCAAACACATGCAAATCTTATGGAAGTAAAAATGATAGGATACTGCGACCCCGTACAAGTATCATACCTTTGTTAGTTGTATCATGGGTTATTCTCATCTATCTTATATTATGCAGGGGGCACAGAATTATTCCAGGTAGAAAAGGGGGGGCACGAAATACGAAAGTTTGAGAACCGCTGAGTTAGGATATTGCGGGTTAGATAATGGATGGATGGATGTTCAACTGTATCCATTGACTGTGTCACCCGAAAGTCAGGCTTCACAATGGCATCCTGGTACCAGCAGCCGTGTATGCTAGTGAAATGTGAAGAGCAACAAAGAACATCGCCCAGCGCCTTAATGTGTTCAATCAAAGGTGTTTCCGATGTGTACTTGAGACGGGGAGGTCCTTTCAAGACCTGGCGAGTGACCTGCTTGGAAGATCTCAAAGCTATCGACATTGAGTGGGAAGAAGCTCCTACCACCGCACCTGATAGAACTCATTGGCAGCAGCTCATTGGCAAATGTGCCTAGCAACATGGGAGGAACTAAATTCTAACGCACCTGCTCTGATCATATCCTTTTGTTTCTTCTGCAAAGAATTCCAATACAGTGGAACCTCGGTTCACGACTATAATTCGTTCCAAAACTTGTGAACCGAAGCAATTTCCCCCATAGGATTGTATGTAAATACAATTAATCCGTTCCAGACAGTACGAACTGTATGTATATATATATATTTTTAAGCACAAATATAGTTAATTATACCATAGAATGCATAAATTAAATGTAAAAATGTTGAATAACACTGAGAAAAACTTGAACAACAGAGAAAACTAACACTTCAAGAGTTCGCGCTATAGTGCTAGGAACCGCTCGCTAAAAACACTTTTTTTTTAAATGAGTTTTAAGCACAGGGGAAAAAATGAACATTTGAAAAATCCGTAATTTAATAAACCACCAAGAAAAGTAACATTGCAACAATGCACGCTACGAACCCATCACTGTAAACAGAACTGAAAATAAAAACAAGCCTTCTCTACCTTATGCGTCCCTCCCTGTCTCTCTCTCGCGCGCACTGCCTGTGTGTGTGTGCGTGTGTCTCTCTTTTGCGAGCCTGGAGTGCCTGTGTGTGTGTCTCTGTAGCACTCCTGTGTGTGTGTGCGCACCTCTCTCTCTCACGCTGCCTGTGTGTATGCGCGGCTCTCTCTCGCCGCTGCTTGTGTGTGTGAGTCTGTCTCTCTCTCGCACTGCCTGTGTGTGTGTCGCACGCTCTCGCTCTCTCTCTCTTGCTCGCTGCACAGGAAATGCACAGGGAGAGACTGAACATGTACAAACCGAAAGGGAAACTGGCTTGTTCGTATACCGAGGAGTGTGTGGTCGTGAACCGAGGCATAAGTTTGGCGAACTTTTTGATCGTAAACCGATTTGTTCATGTACCGAGACGTTCATGAACCGAGGTTCCACGAACCCATGTTGTCTGTTTATTATAACTCTTGTACTTCCCACATGTTGCTGATCTTTTCCTACCATTAATTTATCTACAATGAATATTAAGCTTACTGGCCTATTGTTCCTTGGATTGGCCTGATTAATATACGAAAGGTAAAATCTCTCTGATATGTCCATTCTCCTCTCACCATAAATCTATCCCTGATTTCCCACGTAATGCAAAGCACGTGGTAGCTTGTTTAGAAAAGAGAGCCAGTACCTTCCGTAGATAACAGACAACCCCCAAGTCTGGCTTGTATTCTGACTTCTGAGCCCCAAGGTGAGTCCATTCACATCACATAATAGAGCAGGAATGTGATCTTCTACTCAGCCAGCGCCCTTGGCTTTAGAGCAGGAAACAAAGAAAGACAATCACAGGCAGCCACATGATGTGCAAATATGTTGGATGAGGATATTAGAATGTGAGATGGCTGGCATTAACCTTGAAACGTGTTTCATTTTTCTTTCTGTAAGTTGCATTGCATCTTTGTGGACCTGGAGAAAGCATATGACAGAGTGCCTCAAGAGGAGTTGTGGTATTGTATGAGGAAGTCTGGAGTGGCAGAGAAGTATGTAAGAGTTGTACAGGATATGTACGAGGGAAGTGTGACCGTGGTGAGGTCTGTGGTAGGAGTGACGGAGGTGGGATTACATCAGGGATCGGCTCTGAGCCCTTTCTTATTGGCAATGGTGATGGACAGATTGACAGATGAGATTAGACAGGAGGCCCCGTGGACTGTGATGTTTGCTGATGACATTGTGATCTGTAGCGAGAGTAGGGAGCAGGTTGAGGAGACCCTGGAGAGGTGGAGATATGAGAGGAGAGTAATGAAGGTCAGTAGGACCACCAAGACAGAATACATGTGTGTGAATGAGAGGGAGGTCAGTAGAATGGTGAGGATCAGGGAGTAGAGTTGACGAAGGTGGATGAGTTTAAATACTTGGGATCAACAGTACAGAGTAATGGGGAGTGTGGAAGAGAGGTAAAGAAGAGAGTGCAGGCAGGGTGGAATGGGTGGAGAAGAGTGTCAGGAGTGAAGAAGGTCACAAGAGTGAAAGGGAAGGCCTACAGGACGGTAGTGAGACCAGCTATGTTATATGGGCTGGATATGGTGGCACTGATCAGAAAGCAGGAGTCAGAGCTGGAGGTGACAGAGTTAAAGATGCTAAGATTTGCATTGGGTGGCAGTCCAGGGTGTGCTGTGTAGATGAGTGCAGAATTGGCTCAGAGGGTGATTTTGCGAGGAACCTCATTAGAATGGATAAATGTTAAGAGTGGTGACCAGCAGGGGTCAGTGCTAGAGCTACTGCTTTTTTTAATATATATAAATGATTTATAAAGGAATATAAGTAACAAGCTGGTTAAGTTTGCAGATGATACCAAGACAGATGGATTAGCAGATAATTAGGAATCCATTGTATCATTACAGAAGGACTTGAACAGCATACAGGCTTGGGCAGAATTGTGGCAGATGAAATTTAATGTCAGTTAATGTAAAGAATTACACATAGGAAGTACAAATGTGAGGTCTGAATACACAATGGGGGGGTCTGAAAAAACAAGAATCCACCTTTTGAGAAGGATTTAGGAGTCATAGTGGACTCTAAGCTATCGGCTACCAGACAGTGTTCAGAAGCCATTAAGAAGGCTTACAGAATGTCAGGTTATATAGCGCCTTGATGTGTGGAGTACAAGTCACAGGAGGTTCTGCTCAAGCTTTATAACACACTGGTGAGGCCTCATCTGGAGTACTGTATGTAGTTGGGGTCTATAGGCTACAAAAAGGACATAACAGCACTAGAAAAGGTCCAGAGAAGAGCGACTAGACTGATTCAGGGCTACAGGGGATGAGTTATAAGGAAAGATTAAAAGAGCTGAGCCTTTACAGTTGAAGCAAAAGAAGATTAAGAGGAGACCTGATTGAAGTGTTTAAAATTATAAAGAGAATTAGTGCAGTGGATCCAGATTGTTATTTTAAAATGAGGGGACACAGTTGGAAACTTGTGAAGGGGAAATTTCACTCAAACATTAAGAAGTTTTTCTTTGCACAAAGAACGACAGACACTTGGAATAAGCGACCAAGTAGTGTGGTAGACAATAAGACTTTAGGGACTTTCAAAACTTGACTTGATGTTTTGGACTTATTTCCTAGCCGGCCCTCAACCGGCAGGTGCTCCCCCTTCTCTGACCTCTGGCTGTCTCCATTCATCATTCTTCCCCCTTGGTGTTTTTTCTCTGAGCTCAATTAAAAAAGAAAATATGGCATGTGCCTTTATTTAACTTTTTGCCGGGCATAAGTCCACACTAAGCTAAATCCATCCATTTTCCAACCTGCTGAATCCGAACACAGGATCACGGGGGTCTACTGGAGCCAATCCCAGCCAACAAAGGGCACAAGGCAGGAACCAATCCCAGGCAGGGTGCCAACCCACTGCAGGACACACACAAACACACCCACACACCAAGCACACACTAGGGCCAATTTAGAATCGCCAATCCACCTAACCTGCATATCTTTGGACTGTGGGAGGAAACCCACACAGACACGGGGAGAACATGCAAATTCCACGCAGGGAGGACCCGGGAAGCGAACCCAGGTCTCCTAACTGCGAGGCAGCAGCGCTACCACTGCAACCACCGTGCCGCCCACACTAAGCTAAATGCTTCTAAAAATTCATACTAGGTTTATATTTACTTGTGCTAATACATAACTTTGGGCGGCATGGTGGCACAGTGGGTAGCGCTGCTGCCTCGCAGTTGGGAGACCTGGGGACCTGGGTTCACTTCCCCGGTCCTCCCTGCGTGGAGTTTGCATGTTCTCCCCGTGTCTGCGTGGGTTTCCTCCCACAGTCCAAAGACATGCAGGTTAGGTGGATTGGCGATTCTAAATTGGCCTTAGTGTGTGCTTGGTGTGTGGGTGTGTGTGTGTCCTGCGGTGGGTTGGCACCCTGCCCGGGATTGGTTCCTGCCCTGTGTTGGCTGGGATTGGCTCCAGCAGACCCCCGTGACCCTGTGTTCGGATTCAGCGGGTTGGAAAATGGATGGATAATACCTAACTTTTTATTTTCCATAAACCCACAAATCACGTGAAGCAGACAGCTTGATGTTCCTGTGTTAGGTAGAATGCCCAGTAGGGGCTGGGTGGTCTTTTGGCCTTGGAACGCCTGTAGATTTTGTTTTTTTTCTCCAGCCTGACAGGAGTGTTTTTTGTTTTTTTATTGTTCTGTCCTCCTGGTCATCCTGGTCATTACCCTTTTTTTTGTTACATACTGTGCAATATTATTGCCTAATCTTGTTTGTTTATGTTTTATATTTATACTCCCGAAGATTCTTCCATTTTTTCCCTACAAGGGTTTTCTTGTCTTCTTAGACAGTCAAGGCTGGGGGGCTGTCAGGTGGCAGGGCCTGTTAAAGCCCATTGCGGCACTTCTTGTGTGATTTTGGGCTACACAAAAATAAATTGTATTGTATTGTACAACCCCAATTTCAATGAAGTTGGGACATTGTATAAAACGTAAATTAAAACAGAATACAATGATTTGCAAATCCTTTTCCACCTATATTCAATTGAATACACTACGAAGACAAGATTTCGAATGTTCAAACTGATAAACTTTATTGTTGTTTTGCAAATCTTCACTCATTTTGAATTTGATGCCTGCAACACGTTCCAAAAAACCTGGGACAGGGGCAGCAAAAGACTGGGAAAGTTGAGGAATGTTCAAAAAACACCTGTTTTGAACATTCCACAGGTGAACAGGTTAATTGGAAACAGGTGTTTGTCATGATTGGGTATAAAAGGAGCATCCCCAAAAGGCTCAGTCGTTCACAAGCAAGGATGGGGCGAGGTTCACCACTTTGTAAAAAACTGCGTGGGCAAATAGTCCAGCAGTTTAAGAACAACGTTTCTCAACATACAATTCCAAGGAATCTAGGGATTTCATCATCTACTGTCCATAATATCATCGAAAGATTCAGAGAATCTGGAGAAATCTCTGCACGAAAGCGGCAAGGCCGAATACCAGCACTGGATGCCCGTGACCTTTGATCTCTCAGGTGGCACTGTCTTAAAAACCGACATCATTCTGTAAAGGATATTACCACGTGGGCTCAGGAATACTTCAGAAAATCATTGTCAGTTAACACAGTTCGTCTCTAAAGTTAAAACTCTACCATGCAAAGTGAAAGCCATAGATCAACAACACCCAGAAACACCGCCGGTTTCTCTGGGCCTGAGCTCATCTGAGATGGACTGGCACAAAGTGGAAAAGTGTGCTGTGGTCTGACGAGTCCACATTTCAGATTGTTTTTGGAAATCATGGACGTCGTGTCCTCCGGGCCAAAGAGGAAAAGGACCATCCGGATTGTTATCAGCGCAAAGTTCAAAAGCCAGCATCTGTGATGGTATGGGGTGTGTTAGTGCCCATGGCATGAGTAACTTGCACATCTGTGAAGGCACCATTAATGCTGAATGGTACATACAGGTTTTGGCGCAACATATGCTGCCATCCAAGCGACATCTTTTTCAGGAACATCCCTGCTTATTTCAGCAGGACAATGTGAAGCCACATTCTGCATGTGTTACAACAGCGTGGCACTAGACTGGCCTGCCTGCATTCCACACCTGTCTCCCATTGAAAATGTGTGGCGCATTATGAAGCGCAAAATACGACAACGGAGACCCCGGACTGTTGAGCCACTGAAGTTGTACATCAAGCAAGAATGGGAAAGAATTCCACCTACACAGCTTCAACAATTAGTGTCGTCAAGTTCCCAAACGCTTATTAAGTGTTGTTAAAAGGAAAGGTGATATAACACAGTGGTAAACATGCCCCTGTCCCAGCTTTTTTGGAACGTGTTGCAGGCATCAAATTCAAAATGAGTGAAGACTTCCATCCATCCATTATCCAACCCGCTGAATCCAAACACAGGGTCACGGGGGTCTGCTGGAGCCAATCCCAGCCAACACAGGGCACAAGGCAGGAACCAATCCCGGGCAGGGGTCAACCCACCGCAGGACACACACAAACACCAAGCACACACTAGGGACAATTTAGAATCGCCAATCCACCTAACCTGCATGTCTTTGGACTGTGGGAGGAAACCGGAGCGCCCGGAGGAAACCCACACAGACACGGGGAGAACATGCAAACTCCACGCAGGGAGGACCTGGGAAGTGAACCCAGGTCCTCAGGTCTCCCAACTGCGAGGCAGCAGCGCTACCCACTGCGCCACCGTGCCTCCCTAATGAGTGAAGATTTGCAAAACAATAATAAAGTTGATCAGTTTGAACATTCAATATCTTGTCTTTGTAGTGTATTCAATTGAATGTAGGTTGAAAAGGATTTGCAAATCATTGTATTCTGTTTTTATTTACGCTTTACACAACGTCCCAACTTCATTGGAATTGGGGTTGTATATTAACTTCTTTTCTTATTTCAGCTTGTAATCCACATTGAGCTACATTGTTTTTATGAAAATGTGCTATATAACTAAATGCTGATGGTGTTGTTGTGGGAGGCACGGTGCCGCAGTGGGTAGTGCTGCTGCCTCGCAGTAAGGAGGCCTGGGTTCGTTTCCCGGGTCCTCCCTGCGTGGAGTTTGCACGTTCTCCCCGTATCTGCATGGGTTTCCTTCCACAGTCCAAAGACATGCAGGTCAGGTGCATTGGAGATCCTAAATTGTGCTTGGTGTGTGGGTGTGTGTGCCCTGCGGTGGGCTGGCACCCTGCCCGGGGTTTGTTTCCTGCCTTGCTCCCTGTGTTGGCTGGGATTGGCTCCAGCAGACCCCCATTGACCCTGTAGTTAGGACACAGCGGGATGGATGTTGTTTTAAAAACAGGATATTTAATTGAAAACAATGAAATAATAAAAGCAAGTCATTAGAATGTACCATTATATTAACAAGAGGAACACAATGATTGACAATGTTAACAATACATAAAATTAAAACCAGGGACAGAGAAGAGGAGGAGGAGGTTGGGAGCGAGCGCTGATCACATCTGAACTGGAACCCGAGTGCGACAAGTGACACCTCAGCACCACTCTGGCAGAGAAGCATTGGCAAAACCAGGACAGCTGTAACTTGTGTTATTTTCACATCAGTATTCTCTCTGCTTGTTTTACTCTCTGGTTGGTTAATCCATGTTTATTTGGTTGGGTGAAGGAAGGGGGCAGAAAATAAATATGATTTAAATGACGGCTAAGCTCTCCAAACTGCTGTGTCTCAGGTGAGTAACTCTATGCAGGGCAGCATTCACAACAATAAATGAACGGGAATCCGGAGAAAAGACCAGCCGACAACTTCTTTATATCAAACATGATCTTCAACATATGTAAGAATCAGAGTTGTGCAAGTTGACACCTCCCGAGAACTCGCTCAAAGTTCAGTTCACGCAGAATAAAATGAATACATTCACGTTCATAGTTCACCATTTCAATTTTGAACTCATTTATGTTCAGTTCATTTTACATTTTTTAAGGAGTGAGAATAAGTGACCCAGGAGTTTACTTTGTTCAGTTTTTCATGCCTTTTATTATGCTATTACAGTGTTCTTAAATAAAATACAATAATTATTATTAATAATTTTATTTAAACAAACTTTATTGAGTTAAACCCAGCAACAAACATGTATAACCATCTTAATATATAAAGCAGAGTTGATGTATGTATGTGTGTATGTATGTTTGTTTGTCCGCCATACAAATCTGCACCGGGTGTCCGATCGCCACCAAACTGGTAATGGGGCTCCTTTGTGACCAGGAGGAGGTCATGGGGTTATGTTTGGTTGGGAAAAATATTCGTGGTGAAGTGCAGGGCACGTTTTCACCAACACAACATTTGGCTCACGTCCCCGTACTTATCGTCAACAAGATGGCCGCACGTTGCAACAGACGTTAATGGCGGTGCTTCCCGTTATGTCAAGATCAACACCTGCTGATGAGCTGAATGCATGTCTTAAAGCATCGCACCTGTGGAAATACGTCAGAAACATTACGCTCACAACAAACATGAGAGTTCATTTGTGTCGTGACACCTTTGCTGAATTGTTCTCTAAACAATTCCTTATACTAGGAGATGGGAAGGTTCCTATCGATAATAACACCGGGCTGATTGCATTTGAAAGATCCTTTTGCAATATTGTTGCAAGTGTTCAGGAACTACAAGAAAAAGTTTTCCCCAATGTCCAAGTGAATTATAAACCACATGAATGGCTATCTCAAAGAGCTAGAGAGTGTCATCTCCAGACAGAGGAGCAGCTTCAGTGACAGACTGCTGTCACCGTCCTGCTCCACTGACAGACTGAGGAGATCGTTCCTCCACCACACGACTCTTCAATTCCACCGGGTGGGGAAACGTTAACATTATACAAAGATATTGTCTGTTATACCTGCATTGTTATCACTCTTTAATTTAATATTGTTTATTATCAGTATGCTGCTGCTGGAGTATGTGAATTTCCCCCTGGCATTAATAAAGTATCTATCTATCTATCTATCTATCTATCTATCTATCTATCTATCTATCTATCTATCTATCTATCTATCTATCTATCTATCTATCTAATAATAATAATAAATCTCAAAGTGCTAGATAAAAAGTATAAACAAAGGCAAAACAAGTTAAAAACACATCTGTCATTTGCTGTCTGGAGATGATCCTGTTTAGTGGATGCAGTGGATGTTAAACTGTCCAGCTCTGTTCCTACAATGGTGTCTGCCTTCCTCACCAGTTTGTCCAGGCGTGAGGCGTCTTTCTTCTTTATGCTGCCTCCCCATTATTATAAATGTGTTCTGCACCACGATCAGCTGGGGACTGATCGGCTAATACTGGTGTCTCACTTTCCTTCTCAATCTCCATCTCTGGATCACTTGCATTAAAGTTGGAGTCCGACAGGGTCAGAGTCCGATTCGGTAATAATACACAAAATGTCATCCATGGAGTATTTTGCTTTGCAAATTCACTTTGGTCTCTCGACAGATGTTGATTCCATTTTAGTGGTCGTTTGTTCTCTTCTGTTCTTTTTTTTTCTGTTTCTTTTTCTTGTTCTTTTTCTGGTTTTCTGTGGTGGCGATCTGTGCCACCACCGCCTGATCAAAGCACTGTGATGTCCTTACATTGATGGATTGAAGGCCAGAAGTCCACATGACCTTCATCATCAAGTTCTTCCATGTGAAGCCTGAAAACCATCAGGACTGATTGAGGTCACTGATGTTGGGTACAATGCCTAAGGGGGGGGCGGGTGGTCTCGTGGCCTTGAACCCCCTGCAGATTTTATTTTTTTTCTCCAGCCATCTGGAGTTTTTTTTTTGTTTTTTCTGTCCTCCCAGGCCATCTGACCTTACTTTTATTCTGTGTTAATTAGTGTTCCCTAATTCTAATTCTTATTTATTTTGTCTTTTTTCCCTTTCTTCATTATGTAAAGAACTTTGAACTCCATCATTTGTATGAAAATGTGCTCTAGAAATAAATGTTGTTGTTGTTCTTTGCTACTCCTTTGTTTTATTTATTTATTTTTTTATTGTAATCACGCAACATTCCATACAAATAGATACATTTTAACAAAAATAGGATCGAAAACAAATCAACCACCACCCCTGAGAAAGATAGCATGGCCAGCAGAGTAAAACTTAAAGTTAGTGAAAATAAGTCTTCTTCTTTCGGTTGCTCCCGTTAGGGGTTGCCACAGTGGATCATCTTCTTCCATATTTTTCTGTCCTCGTCATCTTGTTCTGTTACACCCATCACCTGCATGTTCTCTCTCACCACATCCATAAACCTTCTCTTAGGCCTTCCTCTTTTTCTCCTTATCCTTAACATCCTTCTCCCAATATGCCCAGCATCTCTCCTCTGCACATGTCCAAACCAGTGCAATCTCGCCTCTCTGATTTTGTCTCCCAATCGTCCAACTTGAGCTGACCCTCTATTGTCCTCATTTCTAATCCTGTCCATCCTCGTCACACCCAATGCAAATTTTAGCATCTTTAATTCTGTCACCTCCAGCTCTGTCTCCTGCTTTCTGGTCAGTGCCACCATCTCCAGTCCATATAACATAGCTGGTCTCACTACTGTCCTGTAGACCTTCCCTTTCACTCTTGCTGATACCCGTCTGTCACAAATCACTCCTGACACTCTTCTCCACCCATTCCACCCTGCCTGCACTCTCTTCTTCACCTCTCTTCCACAATCCCCATTACTCTGTACTGTTGATCCCAAGTATTTAAACTCATCCACCTTCGTCAACTCTACTCCCTGATCCTCATCATTCCACTGACCTCCCTCTCATTCACACACATGTATTCTGTCTTGTTCCTACTGACCTTCATTCCTCTCCTCTCCTCTCATATCTCCATCTCTCCAGGGTCTCCTCAACCTGCTCCCTACTATCACTACAAATCACAATGTCATCAGCAAACATCATAGTCCACGGGGACTCCTGTCTAATCTCGTCTGTCAACCTGTCCATCACCATTGCAAATAAGAAAGGGCTCAGAGCCGATCCCTGATGTAATCCCACCTCCGTCACTCCCACCGCAGACCTCACCACGGTCACACTTCCCTCGTACATATCCTGTACAACTCTTACATACTTCTCTGCCACTCCCGACTTCCTCATACAATACCACAGCTCTTCTCTCCTCACCCTGTCATATGCTTTCTCCAGGTCCACAAAGACGCAATGCAACTCCTTCTGGCCTACTCTAAACTTCTCCATCAACATCCTCAGAGCAAACATCACATCTGTGGTGCTAAGTGAAAATAAGTAAATAGATGAATTAATAAGTGAATAAAGATAAATGGAGAAGAAAAAGAAATGGGGAAAGAATCTGCTTCCTCAGTGCTTGAAATGCTTATTCTAAAATGTTATTGATCAGATCCTGGCAGGTTTTGAAAAAGTTCTGCACAGATGGGCACTAGCATATTGTAATCCCTTGGACCAATAGCGTGAATTCTGCGATTTCGACTTATAACTCTGGCATTATAAAACACCAGAAATTACACGATAAAATCAAGCCCCAACTTATATGCGGGAGAACTTAAACACAAGTATATATGGTAAATAAATAGAATAAAAAGGGGAAGAGAATCCGCTTCCTCAATTTAAATGTTTACTCTAAAATGTTATTGATTAGATCCTGTCAGGTTTGAAAAAGTTTTGCACAGATCCTGGAAGCGAGTATTTCATTATTTCCAATTTCAAGTAGTATATACCATCAGTTACCCACTGACTGAAAAGAGGTGAGTTATGATTCTTCCAGTTGAGCGAGATACGTCTACGTGCCAATAGTGAAGTAAAGGCCATTCCACTTTGTTTGTCCTTCTACACTTTAAGCCCATCGGTGAGCCCACCAAACACAGCTGTTAGTGGGTTAGGAGGGATTGTGACCCCAAGGCTGTCTGATAGACATTTAAAGATTTTGGTCCAGAATAATGTTAATTTGGTGCAGGCCCAAAACATGCTGCCCTGTGAGGCTGGAGCTCGATTGCAATGTTCGCAGATCTTGCCCTGGAAACATTTTGGACAATTTTAAACAGGACAGTTGTGCTCGATATATAATTTTGATCATATGGAACTCAAGTGAATTCTCTGCATTGCTACCTTCCACTCCGTTTCTGAGATGTTGAGTGACAGATCCTTTTCCCACTGTCCTCTTGGATCTTTGAAAGGGATGGACTGTAAAATAGTTTTATATATTACAGAAATGCTGTCTGAGTCCTCGAAACTGAGCAATATTTTTTCCAGCATAGAGGGATGTGGGAGGTGAGGAAAATTAGACAGGTTCTGTTTAACTACTACTCGGTACTCCTGCACGTGTAGGGAATAGAGTAAAAAAATCAACAAAGCTAACTTTTCTTCTAGCAAAACAAGCCAAATTAAAACTCAACAGCGAGTTTTGTCGCAGTTTACAGCTGACTGTCATCCTCTACCCCTAAATTTCAACAAAAGTTGACATCCGCCCTGATAGAGTTAACAAAGTTTTTTAATTCTGTATCTTACGGGTAGCCATCATGCCCATTGAAGGCCGAGCGTTACACTCAAACACCTGCTGAAAGGGCCTGCTGGGTCATGACTACTGTTGATAAGCGAAATTTGCCAAAGTGTTTTTTGCAGGAAATTTGCTGGGTTCACCAGTGACCTCGTTCTCTGAACTCTTCTCTGAAAGTTCACCTTGTGGTCAGCTTCGAGAATCTTTGATTTCCAGCACCCCATGTTGCTTTGCGATTCCATCCCACAGCTGAAACAGCCATGTTGGATGAGGGTGTCACTACCCAATCTGTGCTACCAGCCTGATTTCCATCAGAACTTTTACGCATGCGTACTTTATTCATGAATAAATTATGTCATATATATACACATGTTTGAGCTACACTACCTGATCACTACAGCAGCTACATTTGCAAACATTTGCACAGTATTTTCATTTGAGGTGTACATTAACTGACCATAATGAGAATATTATGAGAATACTTTGTTGTTCTGCATAGATTCATTGAATGTTGTTGGATTAAGCATGTTATGCTCCTCGCTATCTAACGCAGATTGGTTACTGACAGAGACAACCCCCCTTGACTAATATCCCTGATGTCCAGAGTTTTTCTCCTGGCTGGGGTTCATATTCATATTTTATATCTCTTTTCTTCATTTTTGATACTTTGATTTATGTTCATGGGCATCATTCTATCTTTTTGGCTTTGTCTCTGCATTTAAGTTGCCTTTATTACATTCCATGTGTTTTGTGGGTGGTTCCCCAGGGGGCGGGTCCACTTGCCTATCACTGCCAGGAACTGTCCTCCATCCTGTAAATCTGGAGGGTCTCCCACTGTATTTCTGAAGCCTCATTTATAAAGCTTGCATACGCAAAAAAGAGGCTTGAAATGTCTGTAACTTCCCATGGAAATATCGGAATTTATTAAAGAAAACAGGGATGGGGGAAATGTATGTATATTTATGGAAACTATGGCCCAAGCATATGCAATATTTCGGAGATTATAACATAATCAAGTAGGGTGTAGGTGCCATGAAGGAAGGATGGGCATCCTGGGTGGGATAAACAAAAGATTCATACCCAGCCTAGCAGCCATAATGGAATGAGCAGGCATACACGGCCAATGGGAGCAGCTCATTCTCCAATACAACAGATGGCAGTGTTGCTCAGAGCTGGATCACTTTAGGACACCCGCATGGTGGCATGGCACTTGGAGTCTGGAGATGTAGCCCTGTCGAGGTCTTTGGGAGCCACCAGAGGGCGCTGTTGTGACTCGTCTACAACCCGGAAGTGTTTTAAAAGAACCGAGGCAGGAAACTGGAAGCAATCCTCAGAAATGGCCTGCTGCCACACCAAGGTCGAGTCAGAGTCGGGAGGCAGCGAGAAACACTCAACTGGAGGACGGAGGAAGGTTGATTTATTGTTATTTTGGCTAATCTTGAAAATGGTGATTATTGAGGTTTGGGCTCGAGGGCGCCCTCTGATGGTTACAAGGAAAATGCAGGCAAACCAGCTAAATGCCAGCACACAATGTTCATATCACAAAGCTGTGATTAAATTGTGCATTGACGTGACAAACATATTAAACCTCTTATGTGATGAAGATGATGTGCAACTTGTATGTTGGTTCCATTTTAAGAGGATCAATGCTGCATATTTACACGTAACAACATTTCACATCTGCAAGCACTTCTGGGTCAGGTGGAAGCCTCATGCCATACGACTCCTTCATTTTCACAGCACACCCTGGTGGCACTCACAGTAGCCAATGGGGCTGAGATATACAACTCCAAGTCCCATGGTGCTCTGGGGGAATCCAGATGAGCTGCCATCTAGCATTCTGGGGGATGCAGTGCCCTAAAGAAGCTTCCATTTCTTGGGCATCCTGGCCGGGTTGGGCTGTCGGCCATCTCTTATCATATGTACGAGGTTGATTAGCATGGTCTATATATGGATGATTCTAAAAGAGACCCTGCTGCCACACCAAGGACAAAGTCGATATTTAATTTTCCTGATAAATCATCGCCCTATTGTATTTAATATGAAGATGGTGGAAGAAGAACAAATTAAAAAGTTAAAAAGTAAAAAAAAAACACGGTAAGGAGACCAACGCAAGAAACCGCGGGAGTTGTGGTGTGGATGTGTATGTGATAAATGATATACACTGATCTATCGAGCACATTAGCACAGAATTCACTCGAGCTCCAGATGATAATCGTCTTTTCTACTATTAAAGTTTCACTATGTTGACCCAGCTCTCGTTCTCATGGATGGGGGTTGACTTGACTTGAACCTACTTTTGTAAAATTTGATTTGCTTGTATGGAATGTTGTTTGATTTTAATAAATTCAATAAAAAAAAAACAAAAAGAAAGAAAGTACGCCAGGGAGCAGATGCTCAACGATGACTTCTGCGGATTTTTTTTCAAATCTGACATTGGAAACCGGACCTTTCTGTTTATTTTTAACATTTGCATCTACAAGCTTATTAAGTCTCACATACAGTAGCCGTGAGGCAGGTAAAATGAGACAGAGAAGTGTATCACAGTGTGCAGACGAGGCCTGCAGAACAGACAGATTAGCGAAAAGAGGAAGACGTCTATTAGCTCCAGTCTGATATCAATGAGTCCGCCATAAGGTGCTGCTGTTCACGTGGCAGTAGCAGCTGTTTCTGTGTGCACTTATACAGTGTGTGTGTGTGTGTGTGTGTGTGTGTGTGGGCAGTGCCAGTGCTCAGTCATTATGCTCTCTAGGCTGAGCTTATTAGTATGCCAACCAACTGTTCGGTAGCTAACCTGTGGACTCCCCCCCCATGGTCCACGCCTTAGACAGATGCCTAATTCACCCGTTAATGGTGGTGTCGGCCCTGTGTGTGTGTGTATTTAAGATAAGCTCAGCATTAAACAGATGACTCAATACTTCATTGTATGTTACGTAGTGATGGGGCACCACAATGGAACAAAATACACACAACAACAAAATTGTGAATTTCCCCTTGGGATTAATAAACTAGGGCGGCACAGTGGCGCAGTGGTAGCGCTGCTGCCTCGCAGTTAGGAGACCTGGGTTCGCTTCCCGGGTCCTCCCTGCGTGGAGTTTGCATGTTCTCTCTGTGTCTGCGTCGGTTTCCTCCCACAGTCCAAAGACATGCAGGTTAGGTGGATAGGTGATTGTAACTTGGCCTTGGTGTGTGGTTGTGTTTGTGTGTGTCCTGCGGTGGGTTGGCACCCTGCCCGGGATTGGTTCCTGCCTTGTGCCCTGTGTTGGCTGGGATTGGCTCCAGCAGACACCCGTGACCCTGTGTTCGGATTCAGCGGGTTGGAAAATGGATGGATGGATTAATAAACTATCTATCTATCTATCTATCTATCTATCTATCTATCTATCTATCTATCTATCTATTGTAGCAGATATGCCCTTTGTCCACCTCTTGAACCCTCAGGTATCACTCTAAACACGATGTAAAAGTTCAACTCTTCTTTATTTTGTACTTACGTGCACAAAGCACCCTCCACACCACACTACTCATATAATAATTCTCTCTCACACAATACAATACTCTCCTTCTTGCCCAGACACTTCGCCACCCTAGCTCCCAGCTCAGCTTAATGTACTGGGCTTCCCAGAGTCCTTTTATACACCCTGACCCGGAGGTGTTCCTGTCCAACAGTCCACAGTTCCTTATTCCTTCCGGGTCAGGGTAAACAGTCCTTTTCTTCACCCCGGAAGCACGTCGTTTCTTCCCGTCATGTGACCATGATGTACTCCCGGGTTATAGGGCACATACAAGCCTCCGAGTCCCCCTACAGCGACTCCTGGTGGCCCCCAAGGTATCCAGCAGGGCTGTGTATAAAAACTGCATAGTCCATGAGGCCCTGCTGGAACTCAGGGCATGTCCACGCTGTTGGGAGAGCTCCTCCTGGCGGCCTGGGGGTGAGGGCCGGAATATGTAGCCGGCCATTCATCACACTATCTATCTATCTATCTATCTATCTATCTATCTATCTATCTATCTATCTATCTATCTATCTATCTATCTATCTTTCATATAGTGCCTTTCATATTTATCTATCTGCTGTCATGAATGGTCGGGGCACCTCTTCCTTGTAAGGGAAAAACATTGACAGATCATTACCTCCCCGGGAACACTAGATAGCAGCCCCCCTGGGTGACAGAGCTGCCTTGGACTCCCGCAGGGCTTCATGAGAGATGGAGTTGGAAACAGCCCTGTTGGGATCTGGAGGTGCCACCAGGGGGTGCTGCAGCTGTTCCTGAGCCCATGTGAGTGGTTCTTAAATAAGGGGCCAGCAGACAGTACTCAGGGAGCCAGAGTCGGGAGGAGGGAGACAAAGTTTGCTGAGGAAGAGTGAAGGAGAATAAGAAAAAGTAAAGAAAGAAGACAAGTGTGTTAAGGTGTGCTGTTTGTGCTTGGACTGTGTTGTGGGCTCGTGGGAACGGGAAAGACGTTCTCAACGAGTGCAGAAACGAAAAATCAAAGCACTCGTGTTTTATAAGTGTGTCTCCCGTGTGTCGGGTTTGGGTGGCTGGCACGCCCCCTAGTGGTTCTGTCACAATATGTATGAGACAATCAAATCTTTATTAATAAAGTACATTATATTCATTGCATGCAAAGTTGTGTTTATATGAATATTTCTGGGGAAGGAGGTCCATAGCTTTCATCAGATTCTTAAAGGGGTCCATGACTCAAAAAAGGTTTAAGAATCACTGATGTATGCAGAATTACAAGGTGATTGTAATTTATAGATAGTAAATTGTGTAAAAATGTGCATTTGATGGGTTTTATAAATCAGATTTTTTTTGGCGTATGCATTTTCCTGTTTTTTGGCGTGTGCATATTTTCACACTTGAATCCATACAAAGTTTTGAGGTCCCAGGTGAGCTTTGACTGCTACGCCCTTGGCTTCTTTTAGTATGAGACCCAGGCGTACTATCAGTTCTACACTATGGCACCCAGGAAGCATTTACAGGTCAGGCGGAGCCTCCTTAGAACTGCAGCTCCCCCTGGTGGTACCCAAGAAACCCAACAGCATTGATGTTACCCACTGGTGCCCAACCCACCCTGTGGGTGTGCAAATGGAAGCAACTCCAGATGGATGCTGCCACCCAGTGTAGCAACAAACAGACAGAAGATGGAGCTTGTAATGAAACAAAGACTCTGGAAATCTTCAAAAAGCATTGGGAAACGACACCATATAATGTCCATCAGACAGAATGAAAAAAATAGCAAAAGAAGAGAACAAAAACAAGAGCATTTGACAATCGAATGATGAATACAGGGAGTTTTTATAGGAAATGGCGGCAGGAAATTATCTCTACAGGAAATGACATCAAATACAGAGAGACGGAAATGATGTCATCATGAAGGGCCGGAAGTGACGTTATCACAGGAACCTGAAGTGACGTCATTATGGCGGAGTCGGAAGTGACGTCACAAGAGGGAGCTTAAAGTGACATCATCTTGGGAGAGCCAGGAGTGACATCATCATGGAGGGCTGGAAGTGACGTTATCATGGATGGCCGGGAGTGACGTCATATTGGAGGGCCGCAAGTGACATCATCATGGAGGGCCGGGAGTGCCGTTATCTCGGGAACCAAAAGTGACGTCATGATTTTCAGAACTGGAAGTGATGTCATGAGTGAGAGCCGGAAGTGACATCATCTCGGGAGAGCCAGAAGTGACGTCATTGATGGATATCAGAGATGGGATTGTTGGATGGAAGCCATTTTGGGTGACTTGAAGTATTGTGGGTAAGTTATGGTTTGTCTTCTTTGATTCTGTTGATGGGGTGGGGGGCATTAGTACATACAATCAACCCTTCATCCCTTGTAATATCACTCAACTCAGGTCTTGTGTGTGACAAGCTAAAGACCTAAGCCACCATCCATTTCTGTCATTAAAGGGCCGAAACACTGAAAGTGGAGATCCACCTACTTCAGACCTAAAGGAAGGACCGAATCAATTCCTGAAGCACATATTCTCCACGAGGGGCCCCTTCTGCAGCTTACCTCTCTCAACCAATTAATTCAATAACATTCCAAAGCCCACATCTACTAGAATAGACATGAGCCCTGAGGAAAATGTTATTTGGGAGAGTCTGCGTGCTCGTCCTTCCTCATTAAAGCACTGGCGAATTGGTGCTTGAAAAGGAACAGCTGAGTCCTTTGCTACGTTTCAGGGTTCGTTTCCATTGACTAAAACTGGAGACTGAAAGAAATAAATAAAGAGAGAGAGAAAGAGACAGAGAGAGAGGACTCACAATGACGTGTAATTGGTCCATTAGCGTAAGGAGAGTTTAATGGAATACAATTACCCGGACCTCTCCCACCCTCCATTATTACTGAATAGATTGATGCGGGAGGTCATCGGCCGATCTCTAAGGACACGTGGGAGTGGTGAAGTAATACAGTGGTAACATTTTTTATCCTTGCACGCGTTGAATTGAAATTTCAAACTGCAAACCTCAATATAAATGAGAACAATGGAAGAATAAAACAGGACGACAACCAAACAACCAGGAAAACGAGAAGAACTAAGAACAAGAAATACAATAGAGTCGTCCTGAAGCACTGGTCTATGGAAGGTCCTACAGCTGATAAAGTTGAAGGATTTACCTGAGGAGCAAGATTGTGTCGAGATGCAGATCTGGGGTAGGTCTTGCGGTATTGACGGTTCCCAAGGGCACAGGGGCTTTCATTATTCTTAAATGTAAGGAGTCTGGAAGAACCATGACTCCTAGAGATGGCCAACCTGCCAAAGTGAGCAAGTGACCACAAACCCAATGGGCACTCTGGCTGAGCTCTGGAGAACCTGTGTGGAGATGTGAGAAACTACCAGAAGGGTAATCATCACCGGAGCATTCCACCCATCAGAGGGGTGCCAGATGGGAGCTTCTCCGCAGTATCACATGAAAGTCCACTTGGATTTTTTTGAAAAGCAACCTAAAGGACTATCAGATTCTCTGTTCTGAAGAAATCAAAATTAGCGTCATGCCTGTTAGGAAACCAGACACGGCTCATCACCTGCGCATTACCATTCTGGTGGGATTGCTTCTCATCGGTAGGAACTGGGAGACAAGATGGAGCTGAGGAGAAGCTGAATGAGCAAAAATCAGAGATTCCCTTAATGAAAACCTGCTTCAGAGCCCTCCGGACCTCTGACTGAGTTGAACGTTCACCTTCTCTCCTGCTCCTACCAATGCCAAGGTACTGCAAGTTTCTTTCAAAACAGTTTTAGCCACATTTCTCATATTCATAGCTTGATCTCTGCTTTCACCTGTTTTCTCAACCCACCATCCAGAACCTCCTTGACTACTGATGACTTTTAAACTGTCACACTTGTGCACTTAGGGGGTCCAAGTGAGTGCGAAGTAACAAGAGATAGAAGATTGGAACAGAACACTAATGCCTTTCTCCCTCTTTTAACAGACCAACCGAGGAATAACTATTCTTTTCTGGTGTCAGTCCCATCTGATACCCCCTCTTATGGCTCCTAATAAAGACTCCACTTCCAACTCACCTATGATAACGTCTCTTCCTGTCCAACTCTGGTGCCATCACTTTCTGACCAGCCATGGTGATGTCACTTTTGGTCCACCCTTGGTGACATCACTTCTGGCCAGCCATGATGACGTCAGTACCGGTAGACCACGATGACATCACTTCCTCTCTGCCCTCAACTTCATATATCTCTTCCCTCAACTAAATAGCCCCATTATCTAAGCCATGTTGTCGAATGTTTTCTTGATTTTTGTTCCACGTCACAGCTTTTTGATCACTCTGCTCGCCAGACATTATACGGGGAAGCTTTCCCAACTCTTTTTCTGGGTTTTTTCCTCGTTATTTTGTGACAAAATGTTTTCCTGGAAGAGGTGGTTGTCATCTGCAGTCAGTTCTCTCCACACTTTCCCACAAGCCTGCTCCCTTCCAAACACACCACTGCATTCTCCTCTTTCTCTCTTCTCTCCACCACTGGCGTTTCCAACTTCCTCTCTAGTTGCCTGCTACGTGTCCACTTATCCCCATCCCTTCACACAGTCATTTCTGCAGATACACACATCCTCAACACCTCACTCAGCACTTTTATAACATTGTTATAACAAACAGACCCTAAGAACTCTTCTTCTCCAGAAGCCCACACTTGACCCATCTCAAGTAGGTAATTACCGACTAGTTTCTCTCCTCTCCTTTCTCTCCAATACACTTGAGAGTCCTATCTCTTCTTCTGATCTTCTACACAACAGACTCCTTGATCTTAATCATTCAGGCTTCAAAAAGGGCCCTTCCACTGAGATGGCTGTCATGTTATTGCTGGTTGGATCTACCAACATGTCATTTGTCCTCATCCTCTGCCTTTGACATCGTCAACTATCAGATCCACCTTGCTGTCCTCTCTGGCCTTAGCATCACTGGGACTGTTCTCAGGTAGGCATCTGGCATGGAGAGATGTCAAGGGTGCTCCAGGCAAGCAAGGGGCTCCCTGATGATGAGTGTTCTCCTTTTTTAATCTCTCTCTCTACATCTCCCCAATAGGAGGCCCAATCTTTGAGTCCCACCATTTTTCTTATAGTATCAGGGCTATGTCGATGAGACGCAGCTATAACTGCCATTCTCCCCAGAGGACCACACTGCATCAGCTTGAGTCTCTGCATGTCTCACTGATATTGAAACACCATCTCCAGCTCAACCTAGCAAAGATGGACCTTCTTGCTATCCCACCTCAATCGTTGATTCAGCAATGTTCCCTCTAAGGAACAAGGGCATGTGTGCAAAATATATTTGTGTGGGCGGTGCTCTGAAACGACTTGTGTGGGTATTAATATGTATTTTTAGGCTTGCAATTTAAATATGTGATGAAGGCCTGTATTGTGATAAATTAATATAATATGTATGAAACTTTATTAATTTATCGCCCAGTTATAGGATATTGCTATTGCTATCATATTGCTCTTCTCAATCTACATGCTTCCGTTAGGTCAGATTATCTCAGGGCACAACGTGAAATACCACAGCTATGCTGATGACACACAGCTGTACTTATCAATAGCGCCTGATGACCCCGATTCTCTTGATTCACTAACACAATGTCTGACTTGTATTTCTGAATGGATGAATAGTAATTTTGTAGCGGTCAGGGGCCGCTATGATTCAGTGATTTATTTATTTTACTAGAGGACACCCCAGGAATGTCCCCAGCCTTGGATCGACCCACACACACTCACAACAGAGACCAAATGAAGCGCACTGGGTACATTAAACAATTAAGAATATAATGAAATTAAATGAACTAAATGAAAACAATAATACCACCCAGACCCCTTCGGCAATATTACATTTAACAAATAAACACAAACGCCATACAGCAAAGTCCATGTAAACCAAACCAGATGAAATGAGAGGTGATGAAGTTAAGTCCAGCGATCTGTATGTTGAAAGAGTGAAAGAAAACATAGTCCTACCGGTAGTTACTGAAAGGATGAAGTCGGATGGACGGTTTAGGAGCGCTCCAGTCTTCCGGAAAACCAATGAATCCCAACACAGTCCTCAGTGCACAGGTAGACAGACGATCCAGACCCCAACAAACGAATACAGTCCAGGACACAATGATTAATTAAGGTTCAAATTACAGCAGGCAGCACGACAGATAAACACAACACACAACGCAACAAAACAAAACTTTTCCTCTCTTTTTGGCCCACTGCCCTCCTTTTAACCTTCTTTGACCACCTTTGACCCCAGCATCTCCTGCAAGGAATGCTGGGAGATGCAGTTCTTATGTAGTAGCACTGATACCATTTTCTAAAGCTAAATAAAGAGAAAACTGAAATTTTAGTGATTGGCAATAATGGATACAATGAGGCTATTAGAAATAAACTGGATGCATTAGGATTAAAAGTCAAGACGGAGGTAAAAAGCTTAGGGGTAACTGTTGACTGTAATCTGAATTTTAAACCACATACTAATCAGACCACTAGGACAGCATTTTTTCACTTAAGAAACATAGCAAAAGTTAGACCTCTTATAACATTGCAAGACGCTGAGAAATTAGTTCATGCTTTTGTTTTCAGTCGACTAGATTACTGTAACGCACTCCTCTCAGGAATACCCAAAAAAAGACATAAATCGTTTGTGACGAGTGCAGAATGCAGCTGCTAGAATCCTAACTAGGAAAAGAAAATCCGGGCACATTTCTCCAGTTTTGATGTCACTACACTGGTTACCTGTGTCATTCAGAATTGACTTTAAAATTCTGTTTATGGTTTATAAAGCCTTAAATAATCTCACACCATCCTATATATCGGAATGTCTGAAAATCATAACCTTAGATCCTCAAATGAGTGTCTCCTTAGAATTCCAAGAGCAAAACTTAAAAGAAGTGGTAGATAGATAGATAGATAGATAGATAGATAGATAGATAGATAGATAGATAGATAGATAGATAGATAGATAGATAGATAGATAGATAGATAGAAAATCCACCACTAGCTCCTTGGTTTTGCTGGTGTTCAGTTGTAGGTGGTTTGAGTCGCACCATTTAACAAAGTCCTTGATGAGGTTCCTATAGTCCTCCTCCTGCCCATTCCTGATGCAGCCCACGATAACAGTGTTGTCAGCGAACTTTTGCACGTGGCAGGACTCCGAGTTGTGTTGGAAGTCCGGCGGCTTTCTGCTGTTATGCACCTAAAATCTGGAATACAAGTTTACAGATTGAAATTTGCCAGGCTAATACAGTGGAGCATTTCAGGAAACTGCTAAAAACACATTATTTTAACATTTAACATTTAACATTAATTTAATCCTGATACTCTGTATATTCATTTCATTATAATAACTATTCATGGTGGCTCTAAAATCCGTACTAACCCCTACTCTCTCTTCTGTTTCTTTTTCCGGTTTCTTTGTGGTGGCGGCCTGCGCCACCACCATCTACTCAAAGCACCGTGATGTTCCAACATTGATGGATTAAAAGCCAGAAGTCTGCATGACCATCATCATCAAGTCCTTCCGTGAGAATCCTAAATACAAAGAGGACTATTTCATTTATGTGAGGTAGAATGCCCAGAGGGGACTGGGTGGTCTCGTGGCCTTGGACCCCCTGCAGATTTTATTTTTTTTCTCCAGCCGTCTGGAGTTGTTTTTTTTTTGTTTTTTCTGTCCCCCCTGGCCATCAGACCTTACTCTTATTCTATGTTAATTAATGTTGTCTTATTTTAATTTCTTATTTTGTCTTTTATTTTTCTTTTCTTCATTATGTAAAGCACTTTGAGCTACATTTTTTGTATGAAAATGTGCTATAGAAATAAATGTTGTTGTTGTTGTTAATTATAGAGAAAAATAAATACAAACAAAATACATGTAGCCAATAAGCTATCAGTATAACTGACTTGAGTATTATACTACGACGACAAGTCATGTAGCATAATAACTAACGCAATGTATGTCAACTAAGTGGCAGTGGCACTACCAATAATCACACTGTTAATAACATAACGATAATACAATATCAACCATGTTCTTAAAGTATTGAAACACAATAAAACACAACAGTTTTATATATGATACAGTTAAAAATCTGGCTTGATAAAATTAACAAGGTGGTGATTACAACTTTTCATGTCTAATTTTACATTCCTTCCACACGCTATACGTTTTGTGCAAATCCACAGTCTTTCCAGCATTTAAATATAATTTTATTTGCATAAGATGATCCAAATGAGTAACATCAAGCCTGTTTCATGTTTTCACTTTAACACTGTTCATGAGGCTAAAACCTCATCACTGGATGCTTGAAATGTACAGCAAATATCAATTAACATTGCGAGTGAGCTAAATTGTTCATCATTTAAAGTTACTCCTGTGATTTCAGATAGTGAATTTATGGTACCAGATTTCAGTTTCTCTCTGATCTGAAATTTGAAGTCATTGTATTGAGTAATAATCAACTCATCATTTGTTGTATGTAACAAATCTTTATACTTTACACACCGTTCTTTTTTCTCTTTGACACTAAAAATCAAATGCACAGTTTTTCAAACCTGTGGGATCAAAAGCTGACCAAAATTGTACTTCATCCGCTGGAAATCTTACTTTTAAGTGATCACAGACTGATCGTATGAACAGTGTGATTTGTCTTGTGTCAATGCCTTCATTGCTTGGCTTTATCATTCCAGTAAACATTCTCACCCAGATATTGTGCTTCCAATTTACAGATTTTAGAAAAGCAAAATTGATGTGCTTCAATTGGTGATAAATTACTTTGTTGTAATAACATGGATAAATGAGCTAATTCATTCAGTTAAAACATCATCTGCTGTATAGGCCTACAGAGCAATCTGATACAGTGGATCTCGTAATGATTTCAAAACATAATTACAAACAGGATCGTTGCAATCTTGCACTTGTTCTTCACAGTATGCAGCTAAAACGTCAAGATTTTTAACAGAAGCACTGACAGCAAAGTGACGTGACAACCAACAAACTTCATGAATTGGTCGAAAAGAATTACATCCGTATCATTTACATTTGACATTTCTTCAAGTGCACCTTTTTTAAGATCGACTAAATAAAGTATAAACAGTACGCAACAGAATCTCAATATTGTTAAACAAACTAACATCCTTCCAAGAATCAGTAAGTGCCAAGTCTTCTCGGTGAGCAACACAAGTGCTGTTCAGCAAGATGAGGAACCGCTGCCTTGAGTAAAGCGGCCAATCCCTTCTGATGGCCTAACATAACTGATGCCCCTTCTGATGTTATCATAACCATGCGGTTCATATCGAGTCGATGATCAGTGTAGTATTGTCTTATTGCTGCCTCAAGAGCTGAAGCATCACATGCTGTTAGCTGAATGATCCCACCAAAAACGGTTTTGTAATCACACAAATCTGTTGGACGATATTTAAAGTAGATGATCTACCATCATCAAGTTTGCAGACGACACAACCATCATAGGCCTTATCACTGACAACGATGAGACGGCCTACAGAGAGGAGGTGCTGGCATTAAGTAATTGGTGCCTAGATAACAACTTGTCTCTTAACGTCAGCAAAACCAAGGAGATGATCGTGGACTATCGAAAACAACAAGGCAGAGAACACCAGGCCATCTACATCAGCGCATAGAAGTTGAAAGGGTTAACAGCTTCAAGTTCCTCGGAGTAAACATCACCGAGGATCTCTCGTGGACCCTTCACATAGACACTGTGGTCAAGAAAGCTCGCCAGCGGCTCTACTTCCTGAGGAGGCTGAGGAAGTTTGGCATGAATGCCAACATCACCTCAAACTTTTACAGAAGTGTGGTCGAGAGTCTGCTAACGGGCTGCATTACCGTCTGGTATGGGAACTGCTCTGCCAGCAGCCGGAAATCACTACAGAGAGTGGTGAAGGCAGCAGAGCACATCACGGGCAAGAGTCTTCCTGCCATTGAAGACATTTACCTCCATCGGTGCTTGCATAAGACAAGCAGCATCATAAAGGACCACAGCCATCCAGCACGCCAGCTGTTCTCCTTGTCACCGTCTGGCAGACGATACAGGAGTCTGGCTGCTCGGACTACAAGACTTAAGAACAGCTTTTACCACCAGGCCATTCGACTCCTCAACAGCAACACCTGAACACTTACACACACTTACATTACATCTACATTGCACTACTCACACACAGACTGTACCTGCACACACTCAGAATACTGACTGGAACATACATCTGCACTTTATGGAATATGCATCTGTACTTATAAAACATTATCTGTGCAATAACTGTCATTTGTACTTGCTGCTCATTCAACTCATATTGCTCTATAACTATTTTTAACTTGTAATCTTTTTTAAGCTTTATTGGATCTAGGCTGAGTGACTTGTTTTTCTCGTCATACACATTTCATTGTATGTTGACCCTGTGTTAACCTATATATGACAAATAAACCTAAACCTAACCTAAACCTAAGCATTAGATGTACTGTTATGTCAGTACTTTCATCAACGATGAGTGTGTGGAACGATGCAGCTCGAAGTTCTATAAACATGTTGTTTGCAACCACTTCGTTGATTGCTTCAGCAAACTCAAAGGCGTAGTTCTTACTTCGCCAACTGTTTGGTATAGAAACATATTTTCCCATATGGTCGTGAATGGGTAGTGACCGAAAGAACGAGATCGCGAATACAAGTGGCTGAAATGAGTTTCCTCCGCAGGGTGTCTGGGCTTTCCCTTAAAGATAGGGTGAGAAGCTCAGTCATCCGGGAGGGGCTCAGAGTAGAGCCGCTGCTCCTCCGCATCGAGAGGAGTCAGATGAGGTGGCTCAGGCATCTGATCAGGATGCCTTATGGACGCCTCCCTGGTGAGGCGTTCCGGGCACGTCCAACCGGGAGGAGCCCCCTGGGGAAGACCCAGGACACGCTGGAGGGACTATGTCTCCCGGCTGGCCTGGGAACGCCTTGGGATTCTCCCGGAAGAGCTAGAAGAAGTGGCCGGGGAGAGGGAAGTCTGGGCATCTCTGCTCAAGCTGCTGCCCCCGCAACCCGACCTTGGATAAGCGGAAGAGGATGGATGGATGGATGGTCGTGAATCATTTGCACTGACAGCATCGAAGCGTTCATCCTGATGGCAAGAAGGACATTATCCATTAAGATTCGAACTTGCTCCTCGTTTGATCGCTGGCGCTCGTTATGCTCAATTCGTTCTTCTCGCTCAGTACTTGTTTCAACCAGAAGACGTTTCAGGTCGATTCCATGCGATTGTACAAAATTTCAACATTTTCTAAGTGAATACGCGATGATAAATGTCGTTTGCAGTCGTCAAGCTTCCACGCATCCCAGCGCTTTCTGGTGACATATTCTTTGTCTTTGTTAGCCTTATTACTTGAACTAGCAGCACAGAATTTACACTTAAGTCCATTCTCGTCTGAGTATTCGTATATGCAACCTAATTCAACCGGAACATTCCTTGAATCTGACGTATCTGTGGTTACTTTTACTTTTAACCATTCAGGCTTAAATGAATCTCACGCTTTCTTATTTTGCATTTCTTTACCACTTGTTGTACATGTTTTTCTCTTCAACATTTTAAAATATCGACACGAAGACTATTAATTTAACGAAATCGACATGAAGACTGTTAATTTAACACACTACTGTATGTCTAGAGAAAGTGAACTGAGTGAAGTACAGTAGACAGTGCAGCGACTGGTCACTCAATGAAATAAAATGTGCTAGCTAATGTGGCTTGCTGGTTACTTACACGCGTGTAAATGTGTAAATGACAGTCTGCCACTATTATCTCACTTCACAGGGTGACGTCACTGACGATCTGTGCGTGAGATTACAAAATGACGGCGCGGCAGGTTTACAACTACAACAACTTAGAGGGAACGTTGTTCAGCACCCATGTTCAGCTTCACTCACAATCACTAATATCGTGTTTCCCCGAAAATAAGACCTACTCTGAAAATAAGCCCTAGTCAAGATCGTCAGCTGAAGTAAGGCACCTAAGTCCAGGTTTATACTTCACGCGATGTGATGTGTGTACCCGAAACATCCATTAAATTCCGAGGATATCTTACCGCAATATCTCTGAAAAGGATGTTTAATGATTACATCCATCAATCCAGCGATGCGCCCATTCCAGGAGGCATTGGGTATGAGACAGAAGCAAAATCCCTGGACTGGGCATCAGTTCATTGCAAGGTGAACACAAGCACACACACATACACTGGCGTAATTGTAGTTTCACCAAATCCCCAAACCTTCATGTCTTTGGATGGAAAACTGAGCTCACTGTGGAAACCCACCAGGAAAACATGCAAACTCCAGGTGGGGAACACAAGGGACGTGACTCCCTGCGAGACAGCAGCACTGCCACTGTGCCACCCACATATGTGTAACTATTAACAGTATCCATTATTTAAACAAAGTTAATGATTTATCTGTAAATGTAACATACATACGTTAATAATAATTCTTTGCATTTATATAGTGCTTTTCTCATTACTCAAAGTGCTCAGCAATTGCAGGTTAAGGGCCTTCCTTGCTCAAGGGCCCAAAAGAGCAGAGTCCCATTTGGCATTTATGGGATTCGAACCGGCAACCCTCAGAGCCACCACTAATGAATTTCATCATGAAAGTGATATCAAGTATCAAGTATAAATCTAAGGATTCTAAATGTGCAGAGAGCTGGAATATCATACATTTAATGTGTTCTGTGTGGCGATCTATTGCTGTTTGCCGCTGCTGTCAGGTCAGGAGGAAACCCCAGAAGCGTGTTGTGATTAACGACTGGGTAGGTTTTAAGATGACGTTTATGACGGTCTACTTTAGTGATAAAGTAAACTACGAGGTTTAAAGCTGAAATTTCCACTTTAATCACAAAACAGACATTTTCATTATGTCATTTTCGTTTTCTCTGTGGCTCAAATATGCCGCCGTACATTCTGATGGTATTGTCGGGAAGAAGAAGAAGTCGGGAGTGGCAGAGAAGTACGTAAGAGTGGCACAGGATATGTATGAGGGAAGTGTGACAGTGGTGAGGTCTGCGGTGGGAGTGACAGAGGTGGGATTACATCAGGGATCATCTCTGAGCCCTTTCTTATTTGCAATGGTGATGGACAGGTTGACAGATGAGATTAGACAGGAGTCCCCGTGGACTGTGATGTTTGCTGATGACATTGTGATCAGTAGTGAGAGTACGTTGAGGAGACCCTGGAGAGGTGGAGATATGCTCTAGAGAGGAGAGGAATGAAGGTCAGTAGGACCACCAAGACAGAATACATGTGTGTGAATGACAGGGAGATCAGTGGAATGGTGAGGATGAAGAGAGTAGAGCTGATGAAGGTGGATGAGTTTAAATAGTTGGGATCAACAGTACAGAGTAATGGGGATTGTGGAAGAAGACAGGGTGGAATGGGTGGAGAAGAGTGTCAGGAGTGATTTATGACAGACTGGTATCAGCAAGAGTGAAAGGGAAGATCTATAGGACGGTAGTGAGACCAGCTATGTTATATGGGCTGGAGACGGTGGCACAGGAGACAGAGCTGGAGGTGGCAGAGTTAAAGATGATCAGATTTGCACTGGGTGTGACAAGGATGGGCAGGATTAGAAATGAGGACATAAGAGGGTCAGCTTAAGTTGGACAATTGGTAGACAAAGTCATAGAGGCGAGATTGCGTTGGTTTGGACATGTGCAGAGGAGAGATGCTGGGTATATTGGGAGAAGGGTACTAAGGATAGAGCTGCCAGGGAAGAGGAGAAGAGGAAGATTCTAAGAGAAGGTTTATGGATGTGGTGAGAGAGGACATGCAGGTGATGGGGGTGACAGAGCAAGATGCAGAAGACAGGACAATATGGTAGAAGATGATCCACTGTGGCAACCCCTAACGGGAGCGTCCAAAAAATGAAGAAGACATTCTGATGGTATTGTAAGGTCCAAAAAAAAAAAAAGACTGCACAAAAGATGTGAGACTTTTAAAATCTATTGTGTCATTACTTTGTGGAATATGAGATGCCTGAATATAAAGGCAACTTGAATACATTTGTATGTCGGCATTTTGCTTCACCACATCGAACCATTCATCAAACATCGAATTGTGCACATCGATCCTGGAGGATCCTAAAAGCGGCTGGAGTCGCAAAAAATTCAGGCTGGAATTCAGGGTGTGAATGTGGAGAGTTATGACGATATTCCAGAAGAAGATGACATGACTGTATTTGGATAAATGTATAATGTTGGACATGAATAAAAAGAAGATATCCCCTGAAAATCAGCCCTTGTGCGTCTTTTGGAGCAAAAACTAATATAAGACCCGGTCTTATTTTCGGGGAAACATGGTACCTGCTAAGCTGGTGCACAGCCTTGGGGTGGTGTGATTGATGACCAGCTGTCCATCAGAGACCATGTTGCGGTGGTCCCTCACTCTACAAAACATTATATCTGAGCGGAAAGAGAAAATCTTGACCAAGAAGAACTTTGCAATGAATTTGTGGTGAAGAAAGAAGTTGAATGGATTTTTAATCCACTGATGGCCTCCCACCAAGGTGGTATGTGGGAAAGACAAATTAAAGCATAAGAAAGATCCTAAACTCAGTACTTTACTGTATTGTATTGTATCTGATGGAGTTTACGGCACAACTCCTGGTCCAGGCTTTGGTCTTGTCACGGCTGGACTACTGCAAATCTCTACTGGCCATTGCATGTGATTGCAGATGGTGTTCAACTAGTTGAGGTGGGCACATGTTACTATCCCTTTCAGATCACTACATTGGCTTTGTGTAGCAGCACACATTATGCTGAAAGTCTTGATGCCAGTGGATGTATAAAAGCGGTAATTCAATTTTTTAGGGGCTAAAGGTGTATCAGGGGCTGAAACCCATGGAAGACTTTCTGCATGATCTGGAGATGCTGTTTATGAATAGACAGAGAAGTTCCAAAATGGTTGGACAAGTATTAAGCACAAAGGAAGAGTGGGACACCCATCCATACCGTCTACTGATAACAACACTGATCAAGTCCATTGTAGCCCCTGGTATACCTTCAGTTCATAAAAAGGATATCACTGCTCATCTTTTGTGCAAATATAGACAGGAGTGGCCATGTTTACTTTGGGACAACAACAAGAGAACCTGACTGATCAAGGTCCAAACTTTACATCTGCGACCCACCATGTGTCCACATGCATGAAGACAAAGCTGTACAGTCACTCCATACAAAATGATCACAAAACTGTGGATCATTAGTGATATACTCTCACAGACAGACAGACAGACAGACAGATAGACAGATAGATAGATAGATAGATAGATAGATAGATAGATAGATCCACCCTCTGGAAATGACCCTCTATCTGCTGCAGCCAGGTGTTACCGGGTCCCCAACAATGAGGATCCTACGAGCCAGATCACCCTCGGGGAAAACGTGCCACATGGCCGTAGTGCCGTAACTGATGCTCCCTCACAATGCAGGTCATGTGCTTCATTCGGGACTCCTAGAGCAACACAAAGTCAAACCAACAGTACCCAAGGATTTTCCGGAGAGACACAGCACCAAAATAGTCCAGTCTTTGTCTCAGGTTGCTGGATAGCATCCATGTCTCTTGTACAGAGAGCACCAAGACTCTAAAGACTTGGACCTTCGTCCTTTTGCAGCTATTGGGAACACCACTCACTCCTTTCCAGCGACCTCATGACCCCCCATGCTCTCCCAATCTGTCTACTCACTTCATAGGAAGAGTCACCAGAGATATGAATGTCACTGCCGAGGTAAGTAAACCTCTCGATGAGGTCGACACTCTCACCGCAGACAGACACACTGCTGACGGCCGTGCCCAACAGGTCATTAAAGGCCTGGATGTTGGTTTTTATCAGGACGCTCGCAATCCCAGACACTCAGACTCCTCTCTCAGTCTCTCGAGTGCCCCGATCAGAGCCTCCATTAACTCTGCGAAGATCAGAGCATGGTCAGTAAAGTCAAGATCAGTGAATCACCAACAGATACCCCCTAGTCGCTGGACCCTGCCCAACACCCAGTCCATACAAGCACTGAACAGAGCAGGAGTAGAACACACCCCTGACAAACCCCCAGAATCAACTGGGAAAAACACAGAGGGTCTGCCTCCACTCTGCACAGCACTCACAGTACCAGTGTACAGGCCGGCCATGATATCCAACAACCTCAAGGGGATCCTGTGAAGTCTCAGGATGTCCCACAGGGACAGATAGATAGATAGATAGATAGATAGATAGATAGATAGATAGATAGATAGATAGATAGATAGATAGATAATGAAAGACACTATATTACCACTATATTACAGATAGACTAGGAGGCTCCGCCCCTGCTCGCTTCGCTTGACCACCCCCGGGTTTGGTTTACCGGATAAACAATTTAAAGAGATTGTTATTTTCATGGGAATTGTTACATATGCATTATTTTCACTTTTACTTTAAAATTTTTGTAAAAACAATACTTGTCCTTTATTTCCGGCCCCGGACGTGGTTTTATCTTTTTCTCGCAGGATGTATAATGCTGCTCGTGTTATGAAGGGTTTGGCGGCTGAACGCACACTAAGGAGTCGGATCATCTGCTGGCGAGCTGCATTTTCAGCTTGTCACACTTTGTGTCGATCATTTCAAAGCCTGTACAGCAGCTGTCCTTTTGCCATCTCTGCCGCTCGTGTTGTGGTGGGGGGGTGAGGTGGGGGGTGCTTTTGGGCTGAATGCACACTATGGAGAAGTGGTCAGATCATCTGCTGGCTTCCTGCTGCTGTTGCTGGCAAGCTGCATGTTCTGCTTGTCGTTGTTTTAAGAGCTGGGAGCACATGATGTCTGTCTGCCAAAAGCATTCCAACAACTGCTTGGTTAGATGTCTGTGAACTTGTTTTAAATGTTGTGTCAATACCTTGTCGCATGGGACGTCAAATTGTCTTCCAAGAAGATCACGTCTCATCTCCCTAGTCTCCCTCCCAGGATTTTTTTTAATAGATAGATAGATAGATAGATGTGAAAGGCACTATATAATAGATAGATAGATAGATAGATAGATAGATAGATAGATAGATAGATAGATAGATAGATAGATAGAGATAGATAGATAGATAGTGTCACAGGTGGCTATGGGGACCACAGGTACAGAGATTTGAAGCTCAACCCTATAGGGGCCCGTGGTCACCACCAGTGGGCACCCCAATGCCTTGGGAGCCCTGGACCTCGGCACTTCCGCCACTCCCAGAAGTGCTGGGGGAAGAGGATCGGGGACACCCGGAGTGTTTCCGGGTGCACAGCCGGCACTTCCGCCACACTGGGGAGTGCAGGTGGAAGATTGTCGGGAGGGACCCTGAGCACATCTGGGTGACTATAAAAGGGGCCGCCTCCCTCCATTCAGGGGCTGGAGTCGGGAAATAAGGAAGGACAAGGTCTTGGAGGAGGCAAGGAGGCGTCCTGAAGAAAGTGAGGCATTGGACTGTTGGCCTGGACGTTTGGGGACTTTGGGGTGTGTGCACTTGTTGTAAAAATGGAGAAGGAGAATAAACGTGTGTTGGGTGACTTAAACATGTCCGCCTGTCTGTGTCCAGGTCATCTTCCACAACAGATAGATAGATAGATAGATAGATAGATAGATAGATAGATAGATAGATAGATAGATAGATAGATAGGTGTTACTATAATTATCCCAAAGTGAGTATTACCACACATTTTGATTTTATTGATCATGTGCCTGAAGGGCAGTAGTCAGAGGTTCCCTCTCCAGTGTCCATTTAAAATCTTAGGCCAACACAGACTGCAGGTCTGCTTCCCAGTGTCTCCTCAACTGGACATATCTGGACAGACCTCCGTTGATTTAAAACACGTTTGCTCGATTTTTAATTGTCCGGTCGTGACCCGGCTGTAGCTGTGAGCAGGAGCCGCTTGCTCCGGTGCGCGGGTTCAGCGTGGGGCTAATGTATCAGGGCTGATTAGAGTGGATGGCCAAAAGGCATCGTAGAACTGAGATTGTTCTGTTGCCATAGAAACAGGTGCTGTAAATAAATAAAATGAAATAAACAGGAGAGCATCTTCAAGAAGTGAACAGTGCAAATGGCGAGGAGGGGCATCACAAATGAACTGGGGGGGAATTTGGAAGGGGAGATGGAAGAAAGGGGCCTGAGACATATAGAAAGAGAATGAGAAAGCTTGGGAGTGTGTGAGGCAAAAGAAAGATGAATGAAAGAAAAAAGATATGAGTGGGGAGATGGAGAGAATGGAAAGATGAAGAACGGATTAAAATAGCTGAAGTGAGGTTATGAGAGGTTTGTATAAGACAAAAAAAAAACATGAAGAAAGAAAACTGGGAGAAACAAATGGATAGCGAGGCAAGAGATGAGGGTACCATTTAGGGTGAATTAACAGAGAAGTATGGGAAATAAAGTGGAGAAAAAGAATTGGAAAATTTAAAATGTGAAGCAAAAACAGAAACAAGATAAACTAAAAAGTAAGGATACCTCAGCTAGTAATGCATACTTGAAGTCAGTCGTCTTACCTAACAGAGGCTTCTCCTTGCTTTTCTCCTCACAGATTCATTAAAAACATCATCAAAGTCCAAGTTATTAGTCAGTTGACTCTTTCTGGCTGTTAGAGGGAGACACCACAAAGGTCGAGTTGGTTTAATTCTCATGAGGGCCTCAAGGATCATTTGGGCATTTGAGGAGGGGCCTGAGAGATCCATTCTGGGATTCATGTAGACTAACCCCCCCCCCCCCACCACCGTGGTCCCCCCTGAAAATGTGTTAACATTGAGAAGCACCATATAAATGAGACTCGTGTGCTATATAAGTGTTGGAGTGGATGGACTGGCATCAAGGATGAAAGGCCATACTGGATGAAGCACAAAGTTGGAGATAAAACCTGGCTAGGATGGTCCTCGATTTTTGTCCCAGTAGGGATGATCAGATAATGGATGGATGAGTAACGAATGAATGTGTTGAAAATGTTCATTCCCCAACATGAGAGGTGGCAGTGCTCCCCTGGCTGGAGCCCTGTCTGGACATTGGCAGGGTTACCTGGGAGTTGAAGTTCAGAATAGAGACCCTTTTGGTATCCTTAGGTGTATGCAACACTGTGACGCTGGAGGTACTCTTGGGTCCACCATAAAAGGAGGCATCTCACCTCATTCAGGGAGTCAGAGTTGGGAGGAAGAGGACGATGGTCACTAAGGAGGAGTGGAAGTGACCTCAAACTGTGTTGAGTTGACTTTAAAAGCCTGTAAAGGAACACTGTTGTGAAATAAAACAACTTTATTTAACTTGGAACTGTGTCCTGGCCTTAGTGGCGCCCCTTTGTAGTCACAGGTGTCACACACATGCACTTGGGAGACAACTTCAGGACTCATCTAATGGTAATTCCACACTGACTCGAAGGTTTGTGCTGTCACCCAATGCCTCTCCTCTCATTTCTCCTGCAGACCGGTGACAGGCGCACAAGTGACATCACTTCCAGGTTCATGTAGCACTGCCACATAAAGTGGTGTATTGTAGCAGTAATGTTGGAGTATACTATGCCTGAGTGCTTTGCAGTGTACATTTTGTGTGCTGCTCGTCACTGCCTGGGCTTCCACACCTTTAAATGCAGGAGGGGGAGCTTTGCGCAGGTCACATTGGTGAGCCACAAGGTGGTGACTGATGGCATCGGCCTTCGTGGGTGGGATCTTGAGGCTGTTCTGGGAGAAGGAGAAGAAAAGCAGGTCCTCCAGGATGGATGGATGGATGGATAGATAGATAGATAGATATGAAAGGCACTAAATAATAAATAGATATAAGAAAGGCACTATATAATAGATAGATAGATAGATAGATAGATAGATAGATAGATAGATAGATAGATAGATAGATAGATAGATAGATATTTTTTTTTAAAAAACAAACTTTATTTAATAACCACAGAAAATAAATCATAACAGTAAACCAAACTCAATCTTAAGTCATACAGAAAACATATACACACATTCCTATTTATGAATATTCAGTTTCAAACATTACATACTCAAATTGTTCTTTAGAATAAAATCTATATATATATTTATCTAATCCCTCCCATTGTTTTCACACTCCAATCCCACTTATCCTTCATATTCTTTATTATCCCAAAATTATAAATAAGTAAAAAACAAAACACTAAAATCAGAGCACAAATTGTAAATTATTATCATCAGCACATTTACAAAGGACATTATTTATGCACCACAATTCTTTAAACTGTGCTAAATTATTTGTAGACTTATAAAAATTAAAATCCACTAATATTCTACTTTCACACACTTTTCTAAAAAAAACAACAACGTCTTCAATCCCACTACCAGTAATTTTGTTTTTACGTGTCTTCCATATTGACAGTTTTGCCTGCCCGATAATAAAATTAATTAAGTTCATATTCTCTGGTTTGTCTTGTAATCCTCACCCCAAACACAAACACCGTGCTATTATACGGGACCCCCAGCCCTTCTACTATTCTTTCTATTACAGTAAAGAAGCTCTGGAGTCTCCCACAGTACATAAAAGCATGAAACACAGTTTCCCTCAGACCACAAAAAGGACAGCAATCAGAAACCCCCGGACATATAATCGATAAGAAGGAGTTCACCGCTAGTATCCCATGCACCAACCTCCACTGTAGGTCTCCCACCCTACTGGCCAATGGTGGCTTGTACAACGACCTCCAGGCGGGGTTCAGTCCTTGAGGAGCTCCGAGTTTGTCTCTCCACGGTGTGTCGTGTCTTCGTGTCCTCAGCTGTTCCTGGTTGTTCACCTTCACGCAGATCCTGTAGAGCTGCTTCCCCGGCACAGTAGGCAGAGATAACGCCTCAAGAGAACGTAAGGCTAAAACATCTGTCTCACCGTCCCTCAGTTCAACAGCTGGAGATACAGTAAGCGTTGGAAAAGGTGTTTCATCATTTGGTTTCAATCGTGAGGTGAACATTCTGTGCAGGAGTGTCATGGATTCCCTGTCCAGTGATGATTGTATCCGACACAGAAACTTCTCCATGAGGCGCACTGAATGCACTCCTGTCTCCTCTGCTACCACCTGTGCACTTTTCCAAGTGTAATTTTCCCAGTCAATTATGTCCTTTATTGTGGTTATTCTATGTATTATGAAATGCTGAATAAAGTTTTCAGAAAGTCCTGTAGCAGTGCCAACAGAAGGATTGTAGAGCAGCGGTTCATTAAGGACCCAAAAAGAGGAAAGGTCATCACAGTCCTTTTTTATCGACAGCAGTTGCCACGCTGCTAGAAGGCTTTTATAAAACTCTGGCACATGTAAAGTCCCGATCTTATCAAAATGGCAGAGCAGTAAACTTTTACCAAGTCCCATATGCCTGGCCTGTTTAAAGAAAAGTACGGCCAAGTTCATCCACTGGCTCTGCTCAACAGGGTACAGCAGTTTCTGAATGGTCTGAAGGCGGAAAGCAGCAATCCTGCTGGTAATGTCAATAAGTCCTTGTCCGCCTTCATCCAACGGCAAGAATACAATGCCCTTCCGTATCCAATGGGTACCATTCCAAAAGAAATCCATGATCGCTTCTTGTATCTGCTGAACAAGCACAGGTGGAGGTTGCAGACAAATACATTTGTGCCACAGGCTGGAGGTCACCAAGTTATTAATCACCAGCATCTGTCCTCTATAAGATTACTGAGGGAGGATCCACTTCCACTTAGCGAGTTGCGCTGAAACCTTGTCCAACAGACCCTCCCAGTTCTTTTGGATGTAGTGGTCATCTCCGAGATGGACTCCCAAGTACAGGAAACCCCCAGTGGTCCACTGCAGACCCCCTTCCAGTCGAGGAGGACTACATCCTGTCCAGTTCCCAACCAGCACTGCACTGCTTTTATTCCAGTTAATTTTGGCCGATGATGCTTTACTGTAATTTCGCAGACAGTTCGTTAGTTCGTTCAAATCCTTCTGGTCTTTGATGACAACTGCGAGATCATCAGCATAAGCAGTGACTTTCACAGGGTCCATGTTGCAGTTGGGGATGGTGAGACCAGTCAGCACCTTCCTCAGGTGCACCAGGAAAGGTTCTAACGCCAGAGCATACAACATACCAGACAAAGAGCAGCCCTGTCTGACTCCTCTTCTGACACTGAAAGGTGCGCACAAACCACCACTGACCTTGATTATACCAGAAATGTCACTATAAAGCAATCGAATATAATTAATAAAAGACTCCCCAAACCCAAAAGCCTTCATGGCATTCCATAAAAAAGAGTGACTGACCCTATCAAAAGCTTTTTCCTGGTCAAGAAATATAAGACCAGTCCGAAAACCAAACAGTTTTGCAGCAGCTAAAATGTCCCGAATTAAAAAAATGTTATTAAAAATGGACCTGCCAGCCACGCAGTAATTCTGATCAGGATGCACCAGTCTCCCCAACACCTGGACCATCCTGTTGGCTAAGGCTGTAGAGAGAACTTTATAGTCTGCGCATAAGAGAGACACTGGCCGCCAGTTCTTAATGAGACACAAGTCTCCCTTCTTCGGTAGCAGCGTGATCACAGCTCTACGGCAGCTTTGAGGTAACAAACCATTTTTGAAACTCCACTGAAACACTTCTAACAAGTCCAGTCCAATGACATCCCAGAACTCTTTGTAAAATTCCACTGGAATGCCATCGATTCCCGGGACCTTCCCTGTGTTCAGCTGTCCCAGGGCTTTGGTGAGTTCTGCGAAGGTCACTTCACTATTTAGATCTGCCACGTCTGCGTTGGGAAGTTGCGGTAAGTCCTGCAAAAAGGCCTGTTGGTCTTCACTGCCACCATCTCCATCTGCAGCAAACAAACGTTCATAAAATTCGCGGACCACCTGCCTTATCTCACTGGGCTCTTGTGTCTCTCTGCCATCAGGTGTTCTTATACAATGTAAGAGTTTACTCTGCGAGTTTTTCTTCTCCAAACCAAAAAAATACTGCGTTGGTGCATCCATCTCAGTCAACCGCTGAAAGCGGGCCCTCACTAAAGCCCCCTGAGCCCTGGTCTCAAGCAGGTGGGCCAACCCCAGTTTAGCAGTAGTCAGGCTCGCCTGCAGCTGCTCATTTGGACCCTTCTCTAGTTGTTGTTGAAACTCAGCTATTTGATTTTCCAGAGCTGCCATTTCTGACCGCAATACTTGGGTGACATTTCTGGTATACTCCTGACACAAAGCCCGGATGTGACTCTTCCCAACCTCCCACCACTGTTGTAAGCTGGTGAACTCCTTCTTCATAGCCTTCCAACCTCCCCAGAAATGAACAAATAACTCTTTAAAGTTCTGATCTTTGAGGAGGAGTGTGTTAAAATGCCAGTATGGACTACGGGGTTTGTACACATTAAAAAGAAGTGAACAACACACCAGACTGTGATCGGAGAAGCCAGTAGGCACAATAGAGCACACCTTAAATAACCCTAACAGGTGCTTAAAACTGTAAAAATGATCGAGTCTCGCCATTGAGATCGTGTTTCCACTCGTCCTCCCCCACGTGTATTGCCGACAGGCCCCATTTTTAGACCTCCATACATTTTCCAGCCCAAAGTCCTTAATTATTTTTCCCAGAGCTCGCGCTGAGCGAGGGTGCGGTTCCAGTCCATTGTTTCTATCCATCCTTGAGTCAAGTGTACAATTAAAATCCCCTCCTAACACCACCACTTCCTCAGGGTCACACTTAGATAACAGATCTCTTAACTTGGTAAAGAACTGGAGCCTCTCCTCACCCTCATTCGGGGCGTACACATTAATGAAAGTGACAACGCTGCCTTGAAGTTTTACTGTCACTTTCAAGAGTCTCCCTTTCACCAACTCATCAGTCCTGCAGACTTCTACTTGCAGCCCACCAAGAAATAAAATGGCCACTCCAGCACTAACATTTGTCCCATTACTAAAGAAAATGTCCCCTTTCCAATCCCTGCTCCACTCCCACTGATTTTGCTCATCAATGTGGGTTTCTTGTAGAAAGGTGACATTCAAATCTTTTTGTCTTATAAAATCAAAAAGTGCGACCCTCTTATCTGCACTTCTCCCCCCATTAATATTTAGGGTTCCTATTTGTACACTTGTCATGATATCTGAATAAATAGATGAACACACAATGAAACACAGAGACCACCACAAATACTGTGGAGTGGATTTAACAGGGGGCTTAGCCATTAGGTGGTGTTTAAGTTGGACTGTTTCCTCAGTTTACTTGTTAAATTCTTGAGCCTCACGAGCTCTTTAACGTCAAACATCGCGGAGGCTGCTTTGTCCTGCCGCAACCCACGGACAGACGATATAAAGAGCTCAATGTCTGGGAAAAACTCAGCCACGTCCACCCCCTTTTTACCGGCGGTGTTCACCAAAAACTCTTTTACACTCTGAGCGCTGTAACCCCCCCTGGCTTTTAACTCTGGGGGCTCCGAGGCAGCAGACACATCAGAGATATTACCGTCATCGGTCTCTTCCCCGACATTCCCCGCAATTGAACCGTCATCGGCCGTCTCCGCGAAGACGGGAACATCCTCCTGACAAGGACCATAGGCGGGATCCTCTCCAATGACCCCCGAGCCCTGACTTAAAACAAGTTTCTTACGTGCCCGCTCTTCTCTTTCACCTTGCCTCTTCTGAGCAGGGCGTTTAAATTCACTTTTTTCCTCAGGCTGATTGCTGCCTCCCTCGTCCATGTCTATGTCTCCCCACACACTTTCTGCTGCTGCTGCTGTTGTTTGACCTTCCGTCTCACTACCGCCTTCATTCGGCTCATCTCTGGGAGGCACCTGATCCTCCAGCCCTTCAGATCTAAGGGTAGTTATGTTCTTAACACCCTGCGCCTCCGCGCCATCAGCCACTACCTGACGACCTTCCACTTCCTGCCCCTCTTTTTCTTTGTCTGCATGGTCAGTTTTCTTGTGCCCATGTAGTCTCTCAGGACACTGTTTGATTAAATGGGCTTCACTCCCGCACCCAAAACATTTCATTTCGTTCGAAGTGACGAAAATCACATAATCGAAACCTTCCACTCTAAACTTCATAGCCACATTTAATTCATCATCCATTCTGTTTAAAATCATATAAACTTGTCTCCTAAAAGACAAGACATGTTTTAAATCCGGCGATTTACAGCCTAAAGGAATATGTCGAATTTTTGAAACTAAACGTCCATGCCGCTCCAACTCTTTTGCTAAAGTTTCGTTCTTGAGAAATGGCGGCGCATTCGAAATTGTCACTCTGCGTGACGGGACGGCTAAAGGGGAAACCTGTACAAAGGAGCCATTTATAACAACACCTTTCTCAACCATTATAGGAACTAAATCCACAGAGCTCAAAAAAACAACGATAGACCCGCTCATTCGTGAAGCCGACTTGATATTTTCACATCCTATCACTTCGCCTACCGCCAACACCCCCGCCTCCAAAGGGACAAACTCCTCCGATAAAAGTTTAATCCCATGGCGGCGGCTTAGACGCTCAAGAGTCGCAGCCATTGCGGCTGCCGTGGCCTAAGCCACTCAGTACAAAACAAGTTTTATCAGTTTACACCAAAGAAAGATAGAAATAAGAAAATAGAATATCAGAAGAAAAAAGAAAAACCACACTCACCGCACCGCGTCCACCAAGAGGCACACTCGCAAACACGCGAAACAACCACCCAGCATGCACAGCGACAGCGAAACAGGAAGGAGATAGATAGATAGATAGAAAAGGCACTATATAATAGATAGATAGATAGATAGATAGATAGATAGATAGATAGATAGATAGATAGATAGATGTGAAAGGCACTATATAATTAATAGATAGATAGATAGATGTGAAAGGCACTATATAATTAATAGATAGATAGATAGATAGATAGATAGATAGATAGATAGATAGATAGATAGATAGATAGATAGATGTGAAAGGCACTATATAATAGATAGATAGATAGATAGATAGATAGATGTGAAAGGCACTATATAATTAATAGATAGATAGATAGATGTGAAAGGCACTATATAATTAATAGATAGATAGATAGATAGATAGATGTGAAAGGCACTATATAATTAATAGATAGATAGATAGATAGATGTGAAAGGCACTATATAATTAATAGATAGATAGATAGATAGATAGATAGATAGATAGATGTGAAAGGCACTATATAATAGATAGATAGATAGATAGATAGATAGATAGATAGATAGATAGATAGATGTGAAAGGCACTATATAATTAATAGATAGATAGATAGATAGATGTGAAAGGCACTATATAATTAATAGATAGATAGATAGATAGATAGATAGATAGATAGATAGATATGAAAGGCACTATATAATAGATAGATAGATAGATAGATAGATAGATGTGAAAGGCACTATATAATTAATAGATAGATAGATAGATGTGAAAGGCACTATATAATTAATAGATAGATAGATAGATAGATAGATAGATAGATGTGAAAGGCACTATATAATAGATAGATAGATAGATAGATAGATAGATAGATAGATGTGAAAGGCACTATATAATTAATAGATAGATAGATAGATAGATGTGAAAGGCACTATATAATTAATAGATAGATAGATAGATAGATAGATGTGAAAGGCACTATATAATTAATAGATAGATAGATAGATAGATGTGAAAGGCACTATATAATTAATAGATAGATAGATAGATAGATAGATAGATGTGAAAGGCACTATATAATAGATAGATAGATAGATAGATAGATAGATAGATAGATAGATAGATATGAAAGGCACTATATAATTAATAGATAGATAGACAGATAGATAGATAGATAGATAGATAGATAGATAGATAGATAGATAGATAGATAGATAGATAGATAGATATGAAAGGCACTATATAATAGATAGATAGATAGATAGATAGATAGATAGATAGATAGATAGATAGATAGATAGATAGATAGATAGATAGATATGAAAGGCACTAAATAATAAATAGATATAAGAAAGGCACTATATAATAGATAGATAGATAGATAGATAGATAGATAGATAGATAGATAGATAGATAGATGTGAAAGGCACTATATAATTAGTAGATAGATAGATAGATAGATAGATAGATAGATAGATAGATAGATGTGAAAGGCACTATATAATAGATAGATAGATAGATAGATAGATAGATAGATAGATAGATAGATAGATAGATGTGTAGATAGATATGAAAGGCACTATATAATAAATAGATAGATAGATAGATAGATAGATAGATAGATAGATAGATAGATAGATAGATAGATAGATATGAAAGGCATTATATAATAAATATGAATGGCACTATATAATAGATATGAAAATGCCCATCGCCCTGTTTCTGAGGGCATTCCAGGGTGAAGCTCCTCCTCAGAACCAGTGGCAGGATGCAGTGGTCACTTCATTTCAGGTAAAGGATGGTCATTGCATATATTTGTCCTCCATGTGTGCCATAGGTATGTTCCATATAGCCCTGTTTTTTGTTGGGTCAGTTGCAGGGAATGTCATACCCCTTGAACTTGTGTCTGACCAACGAGATATTGATGAAGGTCAAATATTTGATGAAGACACGGTGTCTGATTATTCATCAGGAGGAGAGGTACATTTTCCAAATAATGTTTGATCAAACTCCACTCTGATCAGTCCCATGTGCCCCAATCACATTTGGAAATCCTGGTAATGAGAATGTTAGGCTGATTGAGATTTTTCATGGAACTGTGCGTGTTTTTGCCTGTGTATTACCTACCTGCAATGGCATGAGACGCCTCTTTTGTCTGCACACACAGGTGTCCAGGAAACACTATGAAAACCCGAAGGAAATATTTCAGAGCCAAACAGACTTTACGAATTGCCTGGCAAACTGCACTTTTAGTTAGATTTTCCGCATCGCCTACAGTATATAAAAAAAGTGCCGCTTGTAAAAAACCTCAAAGCAATGCCTACTGTCTGTGTGGTTGTGAGAGCCCGACTTCGCCTAGTTTGACTTCGAATATAAGGTGCTAATAAATTTTTGAGGTACAATATTCCCCCTCGGCTAAAGCGGTATCTTTCGAAAAGAATTTCCTCCGGGAGCAATAAAGGATCTTGCCGATCGCGCAAAACCCTCTCTATATGAAATTCTCTTTGTATAATTTGCGCACCGATATCAATTGGTCGCTCATTCATGAACGGCGAAGCCCTGACTGGATGACTTCCACAAACCATCACTGATTACGTGTGTAAACTAATCCTGGTTTACGTAGAACAAACTGCTCCGAGCAGGTCTGAGGATTAGGGTGTGTTGCTGTGACAACACTTCCAGCAAGAGTTTCGAAAAACCGACAGATCCAGGATCAGGCCAAATCGTCAACAATTACATCCGGCTAAACGACTAATCCACACACGAAAAATACCCCCCTGGGTATCACAACATATGGGAATATGTATTTTTTTTCTTTTTAACAATATTTTCATTTTGATTTTCATTCTACTTTTCCAGGTGTTCTAATTGTTTCACTAATCCATTATTTACTGATTAGTGGGTCTGATGCTAAAGTAGATGCAGCCTTTGATGATTCCGTGTTGTTAGCCTGCTTGTCTGCTCTGCTCATTTTTATTTGTCATTAATAAGATACAAATGCAGGGGCAAAACTGCACAAAGAAAGGGAAAAATATAATGAAATCAACAAAAGAGAGTTAACCATTTAAATCTCTAGCAAAAGCAGAAATATTTCTAACTGTCTTATAAATGTAAAAATCATGCTGCTGTGCTTTTCTGAAAGTAGAATAAAAGAAAAATAATCCCAGCTAATTAAATAAGATCAGTGCTATCGGGTGTTGTCACTGATTAGGAATCTGATTGGAACAAAAATCTGCAGCCACAGTGGGTCCTCAGGACCGAGTTTGGGAAACACTGATAAGAAGACAAGGAAAAACTTCTGAAAATAAAAGCTTTGTAGGGAAAGAAATGGAAGAAATTTCCGGAGAGAGACCCCTTTCCAGATAGATTAGGCGTGCAGTGGGTGTCAAAAAAAAATGCAATAAATACAATGCAATACACAAAACAGAACACAAGTGATCTTCAATACAATACAATAGTGCAATTGAAATATTACAAGTACAGAGCAGAATTCAAAATAGGATTTGAATTTATTCAGCGAGTCCTGGAGACCTCAGCCATGAAGCTGCCTACCCCTATTGGCCATTCCACAGATGAGTCAGCGCTGGGCCAGCCAATCTGACGGAAGGACCCCTCTATCCGACGATTCCTGCGATCCTCCATCAGAGATGACTTTACCTTAGACAGGCAAAACAACTTAGGGCAGGTGGGCCGTGGCACCAAGTGCCACATTTGAGTACCCACAAGAGAAACAGAACAGGTGAGGGTTAGTAACAAATTAGAACGTATTCTTCTTTATCTAGCTAAGGTGTCCCTTATAGAACATCACACTGCCGTTTTCTTCTTCGGCCAGTGTGGACAATTTTTGCCACATGATTAGATGTCAAAGATATGCTTCCAAACCTTTTCCTTCATAGAGTGCTTTGGTAGCTGATTATGCAAGATTTAGCAATGGCTGCATCTGCTGAAATCGGACAACTGATCATTTCCAATGGTCCTGTTACTTGCCAGTGAAGTTACAGGGCCGTCCATAATGTTTTGTGTGTTTTGGTGCAACATTTTGTTTCTAAGTTGATAAATATTTTGTATGTCTTTATTTGTAACTTAGACAAAGCAATGTAATATTAGTGTTACAATATTGATAAGAACAGCAATGGTTTGATGGTAAAGAACCACCTCCCAAAAAAACAGTCTTTAGGACCGAGTCTTTGTAATTTTATGACAAGGAGGTGCCTAAAACCAGTTTGGCAAGGGATTCTCTTCTGGACTCTCTCAATCAACCCCCACATGGAGGACAACTTCCTAGCTGGCAAGAGTGGCAGCAACGAGAAAGAAAAAAAATAAAGAAATGATCCGGGGGCACGAGCGACGAACACTGCTTCTCTACTACACCACCACTACACCAAGTACAGAAACACACCAGCGAATGGAAAGTGGAGTTATAAAAGAATTGTTATTGTCCCATAAAATGAGGCATTGGACACAACAAACAAACCCCTGTATACATAACACCGCACTGCAGCGCTAACATCCGCCCCCTTACACGAATCACGAAACATAATAATTAACAACATAGACCCCTAATACACAAATGTGAAAAACAGATTAACGAAAACCAGTGTCCTTTAAATATTCACTGCTAAACCTCATTATTTACAGTCTGGGATGGCGAAGGATGCGCCGAGCCGTACCTCTTGTTCTGGGAAACCGTACCGCTACTCAGTCCCTTATGCTGACCCGTCAGGTCGTCTCTCGGATGACTTCACCTCATTCATAAAAAAAAAAAATATAATTTTTTTTTTAAGTAAAACAATTGTATTTACTTTAGTTATAAATGCACTAAAAGGCAAAAAAAAAATTTTTCATTAACCACAGTTTTCATAGTCATAAAATCGTGGGGCACACATAAATTATTTCATTCAAACGATTTTTGAAACTTATTTAGCATGGTTGGGAGTTACAATGTTGCTTTTTTATATATTTTATGATGAAAGTAGCTATTCTATTAATTGAGTGAATTAATTAATTTATTTGCGCCCCACAATTTTAATTAATTGTGGTTAAAGAAAAATGTACGTTTTTCTTTTTAGTGCATTTCTTTCTAATAGAATAAAAAAATCTTGGGACGAGACAAGACTTTTTAGCCTGGGACAAGATGTGACTTTTTCAGAGAGATACTTTTATGTCTCGTGAGACGAGACTTTGTGCCAAGGGAATTAACCACACCCTGGGCCGGAAATAAAAGACGAAAGAGTAAAAGACAAAGTAGAACGTTGTAAACAATTCAAAAACGTTGGCGTGATACACAAGCAGAGCAGGTTAGAGATAACGGAAGTACGAAAGTCTCCAAAAAAATGATAGTAAAGATCTCATTAGTGCAAACAAACGGAAATTATTACGCAGTGAAATAACGGAACAGCGAAAAGAGATCAAATGTATTGTTTGGATTTAAAGTTTAAGTCGGAGACTTGTAGATCGTCTAATTCGTGTTGCCATCAGGGAAAAGTAGTGTTTCTTCCCAATGAAGAGGCATTTCCGCAAAAATTTAAAGATTTGTTGTTTGGTGAAAGTGAAATCCACATACGTGAGTGGCAGAGATGTGAAGTGGCTGGCGTGTAGCGTAGGCCGGGAGGGGTTGATGATCGAAGCGAGCAGGGGGCGAAGCACCCTCGTATAACTAAAGATTTATGTAAAACAATTTTATCTTTTTGACTTTTCAGTTTTTGAACATTTTGCATATGGTTTTTCTTTCAATATTTTTCATGAACAGGAAAGCTTCTTTAAAAGTATTACATAATATACTAGTTGATTGCCCAGTGGCTTTGCTCACTGAGTGCAAGGGAAAAAAATAAAATGTAGTCTATAAGTTATTAACATTTAACAAGTAAAGATACATTGAGCACTACTGGAGTGGTTTTGGGTAAACTACATTTTAAAGGCGCTATAACACAACAGGTAAGTAGTAGATCCTTTGTGAAAGGCGCTTCACGACCGCTGTGGTATAGAAATGACATTTTCTATGTGATCGTCCAAATTTTTGCCTGAAATCCTTGCACTACATGCCTGTGATTTACTTGTTAAAATAATTAATCACAAAAGCAACCTTGAATGTTGCGGGGTTTTAGTGACCCGAACTCACCTTAAGGGACAGTAAGTAGTCGTGCAGGGCAATTTACAAACAGAGTCCTGCTTCGATGGCGCCGATTACACTCATTCGCAAAGATTTCCACTCTCCCAGGAGCCGACAGGGGACTTGAAGTGTCACAAACTGTGCGAGAAGAGAGGACGCTGCCCGAAACTGCGAAGCTCTCGACTCGGCGGAGCAGCCCGACATTCCACACCTCCCAGCGTCCACTTTGTTCTCACAACCGCTCACCGCTGAAGGTGGTCTCGTCTTCATATTGTTTACAGTTCGGCGCATTTAAAAAGTAGAAAGACGCAAAGCTGTTTTCCTCATCTCTTCTACTATCAAGTACTGCCAACTAAAAAAAAGTTAGAATGTGGCAGTTTCAGCGACAGTCACGTGGACGAAAAAATAAAACTTCTCTGTCAGAACGTGGTCCAGACAGGAGGGGTGGGAGAGGGCAACGGGGGGTGCACACAAATAATAACAATTTGTAAAGACGATATAAAAATGGTGCCCATAAATAAAGTGATTGCTTCCTATACTATAATATGTTCTGTGGTCATACGTAATTTCCATATCGTGTGGTCATATGTAATTTCCATTTCATACGTAATTTCCAAATCACATGGTAATATGTAATTTCCATTTCAAACGTGAAAAGAATTCTATATACAGTATATAGATGTTCTTTGCAGAATTATTTGAAAACTAAAAAGAATTATATTTTGATTTCTATTTTTCTTTTCAGGCTTTTATGGGGTTAGCACTCGGCCGCTGCAAAAAAAAAAAAATACCGACGACAGAACGGCAAGCTTACGGCACAGTGATCATTAAGGCTACTCTTTCACAAGAGTAAACGAGTCAAATCGGCACGCGTATTTACTGACTCCACTCACAGGAAGAGGCAAGGTGGGCAATCCGATGCGTCTCTCACTTGTATGCTCCTGTACCGCACTAGATTCTCTCTCCGTCATTATTGTGGAATCGCATGAGTATTAATTACGGCACAATTTGTTATGTAATTGTATCGGTTTTGACAGACTATTGTATTGTCATCGACACTGAACACGTATGTAAAATTTGAAGAAATTCACTTCATCAAAAGTGGGTTTAAAATCAGGCAAACAAACAAACAGAGGAGTCGAGTTAAATAAAATTATTTTAAAAGGAAAAACGATTCTGACAGAAATTAACTTTTTTTCCACGAGTTGAGTAGATTTCCCTCTTGTCTTCTTGGTGACGCCTCCTTCTCCTTTGGCTCTGAGCTCTTTTCTCCTCCTTACCTTGTTCCCGCCACACATTTACATAAGTTTGGCTCCTCCCCATACAATTTGTTTGGCTCTCCAAGCCATGTGCCCTCCCTCCCCATGTACCATTGGCCGGCCTTACGCATTCAGCCATTCCACCCTTAACAGGAATGGAGAAAAGGTGCAAACTGCCAGGGACACCCACACATATCCAAGACAACTGTTACAACCTTAACAAAATGGTACTGGGGGCAGGTGTGTGACCATTGTGTTGTGCTGGAATTTTACTGGTCTAAAGTTACCTGCTTGGTTTGAAATCAGAAGCCTTTAAGTACCACGATGCCCTGTTGGCTGTAGGGTTTGTACAGAGTCTATAAATTGGCGTGCTTTTCCCCTCCCTCTCTCTCTTACATCATCATCATGAAGGAGCATCTCACACACCATTACAATGAAAGGGACAACAGAATGAGACAGGCATGCGGCCTGTTCTGAAGAAAGCTGATCAATAATGAGGACTTAATTGGAGACATTTAAAGTAACAAACAAGTCTGTGTGCCACCTGAAACTACACAGCAGCATTTATCAGGTGGTATGGTTGCCAATTTTCACTAGTACTTTGCTTATTGTTATTATTTATGAATACTAGGGGGTTTTGCCCCCTGCTCACTTCGATCGACTTCCCGCCTCCACTACGTGCCAAACAGTTCGCGTCTCTACTGCGTGCGTTCTGAAGAAGGGGGCTGAACACACCCGAAGGAGATGCGATCCTTACGCCGAAACCCCCTCTTAAACGGTGATACAATGGGAAACTAATGCAGTTTTTTTTTACCCCGTCTTTGCTTGATCAGCTACTGGCTGGCAGGTTTGAAAGGCACTATAGATAGATAGATAGATAGATAGATAGATAGATAGATAGATAGATAGATAGATAGATAGATAGATAGATAGATAGATAGATAGATAGATAGATAGATAGATAGATAGATAGATAGATAGATAGATAGATAGATAGACAGTGTGATATAAGTATTATATAGTGCCTGACCCAGCACAGACTCACACCGATTCACGTGTAAAAACACAACAAAGACTTTACTTTTCTTCGCCTGTGGGGTACATCTTCCCCGTGAACCCCACAGGCACAACACAGTCCAAATAAGCACACAAAACCCTTCCTTCTGGAACCACCACTCCTCCCGTCTAGCTTCGTCCTCCACCTCCCGACTCTGGCTCCTGAGTGATGGTTGTCGGCCCCTTTTATAGCCTACCCGGAAGTGCTCCAGGTGCTTGATCACCTGTTTTCTGGTTGCACTTCCGGGAGGGGCTGCAGAGTCATCTCCCATGGAGCCCTGCGGGAAACTGGGGCACCATTGTCAGCCAGGGAGGCTGCCACCAAGCATCCCAGGGGAGGTACTGAGAAGCCCATTGTTGCTTCCCCGGAATATATGTAGAAGGGGCGTTCTGGCCGGGCATGGGACCCGGCCGCCAGCCACAATAGATAGATAGATAGATAGATAGATAGATAGATAGATAGATAGATAGATAGATAGATAGATAGATAGATAGATAGATAGATAGATAGATAGATAGATAGATAGATGAAAGGCACTAGATAGATAGATAGATAGATAGATAGATAGATAGATAGATAGATAGATAGATAGATAGATAGATAGATAGATAGATAGATAGATAGATAGATAGATAGATAGATAGATAGATGAAAGGCACTAGATAGATAGATAGATAGATAGATAGATAGATAGATAGATAGATAGATAGATAGATAGATAGATAGATAGATAGATAGATAGATAGATAGATAGATAGATAGATGAAAGGCACTAGATAGATAGATAGATAGATAGATAGATAGATAGATAGATAGATAGATAGATAGATAGATAGATAGATAGATAGATAGATAGATAGATAGTGTGGAGGACAGCCAGGGTTCATGCCCGGCCAGGACGTCCCTTCTACTTGTATTCCGGGGGAGCAGCCATAGACTCCTCAATACCTCCCCCGGGACGCTTGGTGGCAGCCTCCCTGGTTAATGATGCCTCAGTTTCCCTCAGGGTTTCATGGGAGATGGAGTTCTTCCCAACCCTGTGGGGTCCTGGGATGGCCGCCAGGGGGAGCGGCAGAGACAGTTAAGCCCAGCTGGTCTAATCATGGGCCCCACATGGGAATGCAATTGGGAACAGGTGAGCAAGCACCAAGAGCACTCCTGGGAGGGCCATAAAAGAAGCCAGCAACCACCACTCAGGGCCAGAATCAGAAGGAAGAGGACGAGGTGCCTGAGAGGAGTGGTGGTGCCAACGGAAGGATTGCTGTCTTGAGAAAGAGGTACTTTGGAACTGTGTTATACCTGTGGGGTTCACGGGGAAGACGTGCCCCACAGGTGAAGAAAAAGATTTATTTGTGTTGTGTTAAGTGCTTGTGGGACTGTGTTGGGCCTGTGGGACATGGGGAAGACATGCCCCACGGCTGAAGAGTAAATAAAAAGATTTGTGTTCAATTTATACGTGCCTCAGTGTGAATTTCAGTGTGCTTATATAGTGCCTTATTTACAATAGATAGATAGATAGATAGATAAAAGGCACTATATAATAGATAGATAGATGAAAGGCACTACATAATAGATAAGATAGATAGATAGATGAAAGGCACTATATGATAGATAGATGTGAAAGGCACTATATGATAGATAGATAGATAGATAGTATCTATCTATCTATCTATCTATCTATCTATCTATCTATCTATCTATCTATCTATCTATCTATCTATCTATCTATCTATCTATCTATCTATCTATCTATCTATCTATCTATCTAATAGATAGATCAATGAAAGGCACTATATAATAGATAGATAGATAGATAGATAGATAGATAGATAGATAGATAGATAAAAGGCACTATATAATAGATAGATAGATAGTGTGACAGACAGCTGCGACCGGGAGGCCAATATACGGGAGGACCATTCGAGGAGAAGTGCACAGGACACTGCCTCCCCCAGAGTGCTACAGGGAAGCCCCCCTGGATTGCTGTGCCTCCACGGATTCTTGCAGGGCATGCTGGGAGTTGTAGTTTGGGTTTCCACCACACCTGGGAGTTTTTCCCGATAACACTGATGAGCCACCTAAAGTGCTCCCAGGTGCAGCATAAAGGGAGCCGTCTCACTTCACTCAGAGAGCCAGACTTGGGAGGAAGAGGGACGAAGCTTTCCAGTGGAGGGGGAAAGGAGTGGAAGAAAGAGAAAAGAAATGAAAGTGCTGTGTGCTCTTTACGGTACTCTGCTGTAGGGGGATGAAAGCCAAGCGTTTCCCCAGGAAAACAAGATGTGCATGTTGCAAAGACTTGTGCCTAGAGTCTGTCTGTATCGGGGCTTGGTGTCTGGTGTGCCCCCTGGTGGACACAATTGATAGAAAGTTCAAGAGGGGACCCCACTCTCCAATCAAGTGTTAGTAAATCTGGATGGTAAAGAATTCAGACCTAATAAGAGAGCACTGACGCAGAGTAATCAAGCTTATTATATTTTCCACCACCCTGCTCCACACAGATTTTTTCAGTCTTTTGCTGTTCCACAAACCAAAAGTGGTTGAGAACTGCTGTGCTAGATCAGGTCAGTACCATTCAGCATACAGGGAACAAGACCACCTCGGCTATCGGGTGAGAACTTTTGTTGGATTTTGGAATTTTCAACAACTTTTAATGAACCCTACGTTGCCAACTGAAATTTGGAGACGTGGAGAAGGTGTCACTACCCCACCTTTTGCATTTGCTTTCCTATCGTGCAGTTACCTTAAGTGGACACACATGCTTTCCAGATTTATCAGAGGTAAGCGTTACCACCCCGGAGGACGAGAGGGGGCACAGTTGCTAATATTGTTGCCTGTTTTGTCACTCGAAGCAACGAGAAGATTCCCACTGAGGGCAGCTGACATCGCCTGTAATGGCTGGAGTGGCGCCTCATACCTGACGTGAACTCTTGAAGACGACCTGCTGAAATTCCCGTTAAAGGTGTCAAGAAGACTCCTCCAGTTTGCTTAAGTTAGCTGTAAACACCATCAAGCGTTCTTCTTGATTTAATTTATTTGCGTTTGGATTCAAACGTTAGCCCGGCTGGCACCCCAACACTAGCTTGACGTTTCGAGGGTCCTTACGGTCGTCCACAGCCTTCATTTATATTTAACCCACATGCCATTTGTTGACTCCTTTCCTGGTTTGTTCTTGTTGTTGTTTATGACTTCCTGCATTTTTGAACCTCCTCCTTCTTTATTTATTTTTTTCTATCTCTTTTTAGCAAATCGATCCTCTTCGTTTCTATCCTGTTTCCTGTTTGTTAACACCCCCCCTTGTCTTTGTGGAATGGAGCTGTTTTGTATTTTTATTGATTCTCTTCCTTCTGATCCTGCTTGATTCTGCTGTTAAAGTCACTCATTCAAATCCGTGTTATCAGTGACTCGTGCCTCCTCTGGCACTGGTGGGCTCTCCGTTCCCAGTGCCATCCTTGAGGTCCATTAAGACAGTATGACATGCCAAGAGTTGGTGACTGGAAGTGGACTCTCATGGGGGTCTTAACTGGTGTTCTTCTTCTTTTGTGATTTCACAGCCATGCCAGGGTGGCACAGTGGTGAATGGACTGTTGCTGTGAACGTTCTGTGCCCACCTATTTAAAAGCACTGCCTGTTAAACTCTAAAACAAATACGGAGCGATGACTGCACTAATCCATAGTTCGCCGTAGCCCTGACTGACGTTTATTCTTTGTTTGTTTAATGGCAAATATTATTTACCTTTTTATGGTCTTGGCTTTGATTTGTCTTTTTTGATTTATGTATGTAGCTGCCGAGATATAGATGTGGTCAAGCACGGGTAAAACGCGTGCCGAAAGAAATCTCAAAGTCCAAAAGTTCATTTAAAAAATATTTAGTGAAAGTTAAAAGCAAATAATCCACACAAGAATAAAAGAAAGAATAGTTACACACGGGGCGGCATGGTGGCGCAGTGGTAGCGCTGCTGCCTCGCAGTTAGGAGAACCGGGTTTGCTTCCCGGGTCCTCCCTGCATGGAGTTTGCATGTTCTCCCCGTGTCTGCATGGGTTTCCTCCCACAGTCCAAAGACATGCAGGTTAGGTGGATTGGCGATTCTAAATTGGCCCTAGTGTGTGGGTTGGCACCCTGCCCAGGATTGGTTCCTGCCTAGTGCCCTGTGTTGGCTGATTTTGGCTCCAGCAGACCCCCGTGATCCTGTGTTTGGATTCAGCAGGTTGGAAAATGGATGGATGGATAGTTACACACGTAGAATAAAAAGTGAAAAAAGTGTATTTTCTCTAAACTTAGCTTTTCTTGAAAAACTTTAGTTATTTCTGTATTTAAAGGTTCTTTACTTCTTCTTCTCTACTTAAAGTTTCTTAAATTCATCCATCCATCCATTCCGCTGAATCCGAACGCAGGGTCATGGGGGTCTGCTGGAGCCAATCCCAGCCAACACAGGGCACATGGCAGGAACCAATCCCGGGCAGGGTGCCAACCCACCGCAGGACACACACAAACACACACCAAGCACACACTAGGGCCAATTTAGAATCACCAATCCACCTAACCTGCATGTCTTTGGACTGTGGGAGGAAACCCACGCAGACATGGGGAGAACATGCAAACTCCACGCAGGGCGGACCCAGGAAGCAAACCCTGGTCCCCAGGTCTCCCAACTGTGAGGCAACAGCGCTACCCACTGCGCCACCGTGCCGCCCTTCTTAAATTCTTATATACTTAAAGATTCTTAGCTTCTTCTTCTGTACACTTTAAACATACGGCACAGCACATAAATTAAGTGCGGTTTTCTTACATATTTACTTCACACACACTCAAAAGGCCCATAGGCCGGTTGGCACATAGGCATGTGCCCAGGCATGGTTTAAAACCTTATGCCTTCCACACCTTAATCATGGCAAGGTTGTCACTAACTAACTGAAGAATAATAATAATGTTAACTCCAAGCTGTTAGAAATGGCAAGAATATACCAATACGATTTTATTTACAGGGGTTATAGGAAACTCCCATAATTTATGCTTTGTCATCTAATAAATATTCATGAATCTTATAGAACTAGGAAAATGGCTCTTACAATGTAAAATCGAGTTTTTCTTTGATTTTGTTTTATTATTCATTTGTTGAGTATTGTGCCTTTCTGTTCACTTATATTCCTTGTGCTTTGTTTTTGGAACCCCATTCAAGAGGCGTGGCCACTCTGACATCACAGCTGAAGGACCGCCCTCAGCCTATTTATACAGTCATTTAGGGTTGAGGAGGAAATCCATCAGTGCTTCAATGCTGTTCAAAGTGGGCATCTTGCAGTGAGGAATCATTTTCTGGAATTAGGGTTGTTGGTTGTGTTTGTGTCTTTTCAGTTTTTAGATGGTAACTTTGGAATTGCTTGCTGTGGGTTGCTGGGTTGCAATCCCTTTAATTGTTCTTGAATGGGGTTCAAATGCCATTTTTATGTGTACTTTGTGTCTTAGGAGTCACAGTGCACGGCTCAATGTCTGTACCAGGAACTGAGAAGGATGGCTGCGAGGGCTCTGAGGGCAGACAGAGAGGCGTTTGTTAGAGGAATCTGTGAGCAGGTGACACACCATCTGTGGTCTGGTGACCCACGTCCTGCTTACAGAGGAATCGAAGCATTACGCACATCTGAATCTGTTCCTCAGAGAGTCGCAGTCAGGGCGGCTGATGGAACGGTCCTTACGGATGACACTGCAGTTGTGACCCGCTGGGCTGGCTACTTTAAACAGTTGTTTAAAGCTGATCTTCCGGCTAGGACGTTGGATATCTCTGGGTCCACGGTCCTTGAGGCTGATCCTCCAATTAGCTGTGAACCCCCCAGTCTCACTGAGATGGCACAGGTGGTGAACCAGCTGAGGGGAGGAAAGGCTGCAGGGATCTGTGGTATCTGTGGGTGAACTTCTCCAGGCAGGTGATAAGGCTGTCCTCCTGGCATTGCAAGTAATCTTTGCTTCCATTTGGGAGACTGGCATCATCTCAACTGACTGGAAAACGGGACTTGTCGTCTCTGTCTGGAAAGGGAAGGGTGATTGCCTGGATTGTGGCAACTACAGGGGGATAACACTAATCTCAGTGTTGGGTAAGGTCCTTGCTAGGGTCGTCCTCAATAGGATCTGTGATCACTTGCTCACCTACCAGCGACTGGAATAGTCTGGCTTTACGTGTAAGAAGTCTACCATCGACCTCATCCTGGCACTGAGGGTTCTCATGGAGCACAAACGCGAATATCAGCAGAATTTCTTTGCAGCCTTTGTTGTTTTTTCACAAAGCGTTCGACTCAGTTGATCGAGCTGCGCTGTGGGACATCCTGAGGATTCGCAGGATCCCCTTGAGGTTGTTGGATATCATGGCCGACCTGTACACTGGTACTGGGAGTGCTGTGCAGAGTGGAGGCAGACCCTCTGCATTTTTCCCAGTTGATTCTGGGGTTCGTCAGAGGTCTGTTTTTGCTCCTACTTTGTTCAATGCTTGTATGGACTGGGTGTTTGGCAGGGTCGTGGGGTCCAGTGGCTGTGGAACATCTTTTGGTGAAGAAAGGTTCATGGATCTTGATTCTGCTGACGATGCTGTGATCTTCACGGAGTCAATGGAGGCTCTGATCGGGGCGCTCGAGAGACTGAGTGAGGGGTCTGAGTGTCTGGGCTTGCGAGTGTCCTGATAAAAACCAACAGCCAGGCCTTTAATGACCTCTTGGGCACGGCCATCAGCAGTGTGTCTGTCTGTGGAGAGAGTTGTTACAGATCACAATATCATCAGCAGACATCACAGTCCACGGGGACTCCTGTCTAATTTCGTCTGTCAACCTGTCCATCACCATTACAAATAACAAAGGGCTCAGAGCCGATCCCTGATGTAATCCGACCTCTGTCACTCCTACCGCAGACCTCACCACAGTAACACTTCTCTCGTACATATCCTGTACAACTCTGATGTACTTTTCTGACACTCCCGACTTCCTCATACAATACCACAACTCCTCTCGAGGCACCCTCCAGGCACAGTAGAGGCTAAAGGATCATAAAACACAGTGAAATTTGTTATAAATAAAATATTTTATTTTGAATTATCTGTGAAATCATTGCTTTGATTATTTGATTATTTTAAATATTTGAAAAAATATTCAGCACTGGGAGAAAAGAAAAATAATAATAAGCCCTAAAAGAGTTAAACAGATTGTCATTTTCATGGGAATTGTTACATATGTATAATAGACCTAACTATTTTACATTACAGTGAGTAATTAACCAAATTAAAAAATAGTAAAACATAATACTTTGAAAGTAAATTATGTTTCATTTTGCGTTAGAGGTATTCCTTGCGTAATATGATTTTGTTCTGTTTGGCTTTGAAATTAACAGGCAAATACTTTTTAAACTTACACTTTTACTGTAAAATTTCAGTAAAAACAATTTTCTGAATTAACTTTTCATCAATATCGCATTGAATTTTGATTCTGTGTTTGGTCATACATTGTGACAACACAACGTATAACTGCCTGTGAGTCTCTTTCTCTCTATTAAATAAAATGACTTTTTCGAATGTTTGTCCCTGAGATTTGTTAATTGTCATAGCTAAAGCTATTCTAACGGGAAACTGTAAACATTTTAATACGAATGGCATATCAAGATCTCCTGTGGTGTCTAATGTCATTAGTGAAGATGGACTACATTACTTTTCTTTGTCGCCTGTTAAAATTTTACACGTCAGAATTATTCGACCAATTTTGAATACAACTAATCTTGTCCCATTGCATAGCTCATCACTCAGACATAAATTACGCAATAACATTACGATACATCCTTCTTTCAACAGTAATTCGGCCGGTGGAAGTCCAGACGGTGTTAACGGTTGTAGATATTCTACATGATATTGTAAGTTGATGTTTTCATCTCTTGCACCATCACCACTAACTGTTTCAGCAGAGTCTATTGATACGCATTTAACCAATCTGCCGTGTAACCGATCGACAATTTTCACCTTAATTCGTTTGACTTCATCGTTTCTCGTTGCTAGGATCGCCCGTGCACTCATTTCTTCTGTTGATAACTCTTCAGGATTTGGATATAATAAGTCTTCTTTTATTGGGAACTTAAAGTGAGGAAAATGTAAAAATATATAAAAGCTGAGAGAGCAGGAACTGTGTCTGACAAAAGCATTCACACCAATGAGAGGTGAGAGGACCACGGGCATGGGCTGTGAACCGAAAATGGTGGAGTGGAGGACAGGACTTGAAAAAATCTCTTGCCAATAGTCTTGTCTTATTCCCAGGGTTTTTTTTTATGATAGAGAGATTATTGTTATTGTATTTGTGTGATCTTCTAGGTTTTATTTTCTGAGCTTGTGCTCTGTTTTTTGACTCTGCCTGTTGGTTTTTGGATTGGGACTCGGTTCTGTCTGTCTGTCTATCTGTCTGTCTTTCTAGGCATTGCCCTCGATGCCTTTTGAGTTCTTTGGAGCTTGTTTTTTTGCTACCGAGCATTTTTGTGAAAGTAAATCTTTTCATTTATGAAAGATGCTTTGTGGCTCTTTTCATTATTGGCCAGGGTTTGGCAGTTACTTCCTCCTCTAGTGGGAATTTTGGGCAGTTTTTGGGACTTTCATGCATGAGAACTCTCGAGTTCATAATGGTTATGATTTGTATATTTTATACTGGACTGCGTCTGGACTTTGTCGCTAGTTGTTCATTGTGTTATGCTTGTGTTTTGTCAGGGTCATTTGTTCTGCGTTAGTTAAATAATTTTCACCGTTGGGGAAATTAGGTATTATTTTGCACGTGTGGTGTTTGTTTTTATTATATACTTTTATATGTTGTAAGATTAACAAAAAAGAGACTGTAAAGAGTTGGGGGCACCACAGTTGACCCCGTATAATTGATGGAAAAATAACAAACGAGCAATTCAAACGAAACATCTTTTCAGATGGGAATTTTCTATTGACTTCTTCCAGAAGGCAGTGGAGTCGGATATGAGGCTGAGCAAGTGGTTGAGGCGGATCGGAAACTGGAGATGACCTCAGAGGTCTTATGGCTGTCTATCTTCAGATCTGCAAAGGAAAGAAGAGGGAGAAGTAGTTAGACACAGTGCCTCCCTGTGGCCCCAAGCAAATTTACCATCAGATGAGGGGTGTGGTCAGTGCTGAATATCATGGACACAACAGAAAACGTTTTAATATAATTGAGAGATGTTTGATGGATTTCAAATTAGGGCTCCTAGAAGGCCACTTCAGAACAGTTCAACGTTTTGTTCTCTGCCATTCTTGGTGCTTCTTGCTGTGCGTTTTGGCTCCTTATCCTGTTGCAGGATCCATGCACAGTGACTGAGACTGAGCTTTCTGACACTGGGCAGGATGTTTCACTTCAGAATGTCTTGATGGTTTTGAGATTTCCTTGTTCCCTGCACAGATTCAGGTACCCCATACTAGACACAGTAAAGCAACCCCAAAACGTCACCGAGCCTCCTCCGTGTTTTACAGTAGCTGTGGTGCTCTTCATTTTGTTTTCATCTGTGGATACAGAGCTGATGTGACTTGTCATAAAGTTCCAGTGTTGTCTCATCTGTCCAAAGGACATTCTCCCAGAAGCATCATGGCTTGTCAATAAGCATTTTAGTGAATTCAGTCTGGCTTTTTGATGGCTTCACATAAAGGACTCGACCACTGTCACTCAGAGTGATGCATGGATTGTGATCAGACACTGATGGACCTCGACCTTGGATTTCAGCTCGTGATTCTCTTTGGAAGTTCTACTTGACTTTCTGTCTGCCATTCTCACTCTCTTTCTGGTCATTCTTGAGTTTCCTCTTGTGGCCACATGCAAGGAAGTTGGCTACCGTCCCATGGACCATCAACTCCTTCATAATATTTGACACTGTTGTCACATGAACGCCAAGCTGCTTGCAGATGTTGGTCTCCTAGCCTTTGCCTTCATCACACCTGTCTCTCATTTTCTTTCTGATCTCCTCACACAACTCTCTCCTTTCCTTTCTCTACTTCTTGTTCAGTGTGGCACACACGATGACACCACCCAGCAGAGTGATTACTTTCCTCCATTTAAATCAACTGAATGACTCATTGAGACGTGTGTTTGATATAAATTCAAGATAACAGCCCACTTGAAAAATCCCACCCATCCAATTATTTGGGATTTTTTCTAAGGTCCATCCAACAAATGTGTCCAGGCCATTTGAGAATCTCTTTGTAGAATAAGCAACACCTGATCTCTGGTTTTGCTTTACTCGATGACACGGGCAGAGGCACACAGGGGACAATGGCTTTCCAGGTCATCACTTTTCAATGAGCTGTAAGGGGAGCAACATGTTTGTCCATGTCTGGGGTTTGTGGTTTGTGTTGTCTTTGTTTTTATGTGTGAGGAGCTTGAGAAGAAAACGTCATAAAGTCATCCCTGAGCTGATATTAGAAGTGACGTAAAACGAAGTGATGTCGAGGCTGAGGGGCTTTGCAGACTGTGCTCTCTTGATGATCCCCAACCTTCGGTGTTAAAAATTTGAATAAAATTACAGGATAAATTATAATGATATTAAGAAGAAGAAGAAGAAGCCTACTGCAGCCTAAGTGAGTTTGGGGGAGCTTTTAAAGGACCGGGATTGCCAGCTTTGATTGATACAAAGCGAGCACTCAAGCTGATCGTTGAGGAGAGCGCATTATGCCCAGCCACCTCCTTTTGTATTCTTTTTCTCGCTCAATAGGATTTTTTTTTCCTTTCTTCCAAACCAACATAAAAGCGGCAAGCGGCACTTCATTCCTGCATATCGGGTCCAAGACTGACCCACATATAAACCCCCTCTCCTCCATCTGCACTCCTCCGCCATCACATTTTAACATCAAAGCCCCTGCACTTCCCGTCTTGTGTTTGGCAGAAAACAAAACTCGCCGGGCACCTCAAACTGGGCGACACTTAAGGACCTTGGCAGTAACCCTCGCCGTGCCAACAGTATCAGAATGGCAGCAGGGTCTGCTTGTGTAGCAAAGTGTAATATGTTACTTTTCATTTTGTTTTGTTTTAGTTATGAACTTCCCTAAAGTCAATTAATTAATGAATTCTTGTAAACAGTTATTAGTATACTGATCGTATAATATGTTTTAGTCCAGGCTGTAATTAGGTTTACACCTCACAACCCGCATGCACCGCGTGTCTTGGCTCTGCCACCAGAAGCCCGGTGGATGCTGTTTTCAGCTCTCCCCAAGCGTTTTCTAATTTTTATTTTAATATTATTTGTCGTGTATATTATTTTGGAAATGTTTCAGTGTATATTCAGTTAGTTTTTAATTTTTTTTTTTTAGCGTGGAGAACAGCGTGTTAATGTAATTCGGCACTGTGTACAGTAGATCAAATGTATATTTTGGGTTTTCATTTTTATTCTCTGCGGTGGGTTGGCACCCTGCCCGGGATTGATTCCTGCCTTGTGCCCTGTGTTGGCTGGAATTGGCTCCAGCAGACCCCCGTGACCCTGTGTTCGGATTCAGCGGGTTGGAAAATGGATGGATGGATTTTTATTCTACATCTTATTTTAATCATTGGGCTGGCGCCCTGCCCAGTGTTTGTTTCCTGCCTTGCACCCTGTGTTGGCTTTGATTGGCTCCAGCAGACCCCCGTGACCCTGTAGTTTTAGGATATAGCAGGTTGGATAATGGATGGATGGATTTTGCTTAACTACTCACTAAAGCCACCGTATATGAAAGACAGATGAAGAGATAGAGTGATAAATGTGAAAGGTGCTACATTACAGACAGACACATAGGAAGGCTGCGGTGTGTGTGGCGCCCTGCCCGGGGTTTGTTTCCTGCCTTGCGCCCTGCGTTGGCTGGGATTGGCTCCAGCTGACCCCTGTGTTAGGATATAGCGGGTTGGATAATGGATGGATGGATGGATCTTATTTTATTTTGTATTAATAGTTCTGTTTGCAATTATTTGTAATTGATTTGATTTATTATTTAATAGGCATAGGGGAGAAGCCGTTGGTCTGACGCCCTGTCCTTTTTTTTTTTTTCATTTGTTTCTGGAAAGGTGTGCTACTCTATTTTTTTTTGTTAAGAATATATCATTAAAGAAGTTAGAATATTTTTTATTGTGTGAGGCTATGTATCTGCGGTGGGTTGGCACCCTGCCCGGGATTGGTTCCCTGCCTTGTGCCCTGTGTTGGCTGGGATTGGCTCCAGCAGACCCCCGTGACCCTGTGTTCGGATTCAGCGGGTTGGAAAATGGATGGATGGATGGAGGCTATGTATATTGTAAATAGTTTTCTCTAAGAAATCTGAACAATATTTTGTAAATGGTTTAACATGTAATGTGTTTATAATATGATATATAATGTTAGAATTTGTTACTCACCCTCACCTATTCTATTTCTCTTCTCAGTGCTCAAATGTGGCACTTGGTACCACGGTCTACCTGCCAAGTTGTTCTGCCTGCCTAAGGTAAAGTCATCTCAAGAATCGTCGGGTAATAATAATTTTTTGTATTTACTGTATATAGCGCTTTTCTCACTACTCACAGTGCTCAGCAATTGTAGGTTAAGCGCCTTGCTCAAGGGCCCAACAGAGCAGAGTCCCTATCGGCATTTACAGGATTCGAACTGGCAACCTTCTGATTGCCGGTGCAGATCTTTAGCCTCAGAGCCACCACTCCGGGTAGAGGCGTCCTTTCATCGGATTGGCTGGCCCAGCACTGTCTCAGCTGTGGAATGGCCAATAGGGGGAGGCCGCTCGATGGCTGAGGTCTCCAGTACTCGGATCAAATCCAAATCCTATTATGTGATATTATCTACTGTTGAATTCTGCTCTGTACTTGCAATATTTCTATTGCATTATTATATTGTATTGATAGATAGATAGATATGAAAGGCACCATGTGATAGATAGATAGTGTCACGCACGCACGTATAGGGAGCCGCTGGAAGACCCAACGAGCAGAATAGTATATCGTGCCAGAGGACAGAGGTGGGGTACTACCCTCTCTTTCTTTATTCCCACAGAAAGACTAAAGCAACGCCGCCTTGAATTCACCCAGACTCCCTAACCACACACTACCACTTCCACATTCCTTCCTTCCCTCTGGTCCACTTCTGATGATGTCATGACTCCCATCCACCACCTTGGTTCCTTCCCAGCATTCCATCTGCCTGTTTCTGGCCCATAAATTGTTCCCTTATGCCATGTTTTGCTGTCTGTTGTAAAGCTTGTATATCCATCACTCACCTTCTGATCTTACAGTATACAGGGCCGGAAAACCCCAAAACGTTATGATTGTGTTGTCTTTTTCATACAATAGATAGATAGATAGATAGATAGATAGATAGATAGATAGATAGATAGATAGATAGATAGATAGATAGATAGATAGATAGATGTGAAAGGCACTATATGATAGGCACTATATAATAGATAGATAGATAGTGTAGTTGGCAGGATTAGATAGATAGATAGATAGATAGATAGATAGATAGATAGATAGATAGATAGGAAAGGCACTATAGATAGACAGATAGATAGATGTGAAAGGCACTATATGATAGGCACTATATAATAGACAGATAGATAGCGTAGTTGGCAGGATTAGATAGATAGATGTGAAAGGCACTATATAATAGATAGATAGCGTAGTTGGCAGGATTAGATAGATAGATAGATAGATAGATAGATAGATAGATAGATAGATAGATAGATAGATAGATAGATGTGAAAGGCACTATATAATAGATAGATAGATAGATAGATAGATAGATAGATAGATGTGAAAGGCACTGTATAATAGATAGATAGATAGATAGATAGATAGATAGATAGATAGATAGATAGATGTGAAAGGCACTATATAATAGATAGATAGATAGATAGATAGATAGATAGATAGATAGATGTGAAAGGCACTATATGATAGGCACTATATAATAGATAGATAGATAGTGTAGTTGGCAGGGATAGATAGATAGATAGATAGATAGATAGATAGATAGATAGATAGATAGATAGATAGATAGATAGATAGATAGATAGATAGATAGATGTGAAAGGCACTATATAATAATAGACAGACAGACAGAGATGATCTGATGGTGGATATGTTTGAACAATGGGACACATAGCATGTAGAAGTTCCTGAGGTACGCGGCCCCTGGTGGTTTCACAGGTGGAGGTCTGCATCACCTTGGGCTGCTGCACTTTGTCCACCAGCATCCTGGTCCCATTAGTCTGTGATTTTCGGGCACTGGGATAATGAGCTGCCAGAGCTGAGGCATGCCCCTGTCATTCCCTTAGGACCCCCAGAAGGGGAAAGGCAGGCTCAGTTCTGTTCACTTTGGCAATTTAGTGCTAATAAAAGCTCAGTGCTAACCAAGGGAAAGGAAATGAAGAGACTACACGGAGTGGCAGTGAGTTTCATTAAGCGGCAGGCGGGCAAAGAGCAGTGCGGCAGGCTGGCAGGGGCCTATTTGGCGTGGTGTGTGTGTGTGTGTGTGGTGGTTGTTACAAGAAGCAAGTCGAATCAAAGCTAATATTATCTCATTTAACTCTCTGTCTTGTTCAAAGCAGTGCATGAGACTGTGAAGAAGCCTGTCATTTTAACTTTTGATTTTATACAACACAATCATATCTGCCTACCTATCAAGCTGTCAATCATTAACCTTAAAATTATAAGAAAATGTATTCCTATGCTGAAAGGTAAAGAAAAAAAGATTAGAGAGACAATGTTTCGACTGTATAGGTTAATTAGAAGTTCCTCAGGGACTTCCATATGCTGTGTGTCCCATTTTTCAATTAGATTCAAGGGTGCAGAATTCAAATCTGGGAACAGAATTGCTCAATGACATTCAGGGACGGATCTACCATCAGGGTGTCCTGGGTGCCCCCAAAGAAATAGATTATCCACATATAGGAATGACCAAGGGGGACCCCTGACTTCTCCCGCACCTTCTAAATCAAACAATAACATCTCCTGTACAGAAATGATCAAGGGGGATACGCGATGAAACAATCAAGTCTCTGTGCGACAAAATGACCAGGAAGAACCAACAGTCTATGAAACGATCGAGTCTCTGTGTGAAAAAAGCAAGGTGATAAAAACTGCACTGCATTTAACAACTGGGGGTCCACACGTTGCATTGTTAAACGTAATATCAGTTCTCTGTTAAGGAGCTAAGTCACCCAGGAGCGTATGGGGGTCTTAAACCGGGCTTGACCATGTGACACTCCGTGTAGTGGCAAGGTTGGCACCAGACCACACAGTGGGCATCTTGTAGTGCAGGACTGTCTGGGATCAGATTTGTCAGAAGTCAGACATGGAGACACAGACACAAACAGGTGGAACAAAACAACAAAAATAATGTCCCAATCCAAAATAGTGAGCAATATATACAGTGAAGTTTCCAGTCCCCAAAAATGACTTTTGAGACTTTTCTATTATCGTGACACTTTTTTGTTATCGTCACATAGACTGGCCTACCTCAACTACAAATACTAAATTAAAAGTTAGTGGAGGTGCAGCATAGTTACCTATAGGCCCCTAATGTTAATGTCCCCTTTGGGTGCCTAATCTTAAAATTCCTATTACGTACCTATTCATAAGTTTTCCATCTTGCATCATGATAATATAAAAGTCTGTGGT